>NW_027617406.1:0-120096 GCF_964187855.1 Myxine glutinosa
AAAAACCACTTTCGCACTTGTGTTGGTGCAGGAAACCACTTTTTGCACTTGTATTAGTGTGGAAAAACCACTTTTCGCACTTGTGTTAGTGTTGAAAAAACCACTTTTCGCACTTGTGTTGGTGCAGGAAACCACTTTTTGCACTTGTATTAGTGTGGAAAAACCACTTTTCGCACTTGTGTTAATGTTGAAAAACCACTTTTCGCACTTGTGTTAGTGTTGAAAACCCACTTTTCGCACTTGTGTTAGTGTTGAAAAACCACTGCTCGCACCTGTGTTGGTGCAGGAAACCACTTTTGCACTTGTATTAGTGTGGAAAAAACACTTTTTGCATTTGTGATAGTGTTGAAAAACCACTTTTCGCACTTGTGTTAGTGTTGAAAAACCTCTTTTCGCACTTGTGTTGGTGCAGGAAACCACTTTTGCACTTGTATTAGTGTGGAAAAAACCACTTTTCGCACTTGTGTTAGTGTTGAAAAACCACTTTTCGCACTTGTGTTAGTGTTGAAAAAACCACTTTTCGCACTTGTGTTGGTGCAGGAAACCACTTTTTGCACTTGTATTAGTGTGGAAAAACCACTTTTCGCACTTGTGTTAGTGTTGAAAAAACCACTTTTCGCACTTGTGTTGGTGCAGGAAACCACTTTTGCACTTGTATTAGTGTTGAAAAAACACTTTTCGCACTTGTGTTAGTGTTGAAAAACCACTTTTATGCACCTGTGTTAGTGTTGAAAAACCACTTTTCGCACTTGTGTTAGTGTTGAAAAACCACTTTTCGCACATGTGTTGGTGCAGGAAACCACTCTTGGACTTGTATTAGTGTGGAAAAAACACTTTTTGCACTTGTGATAGTGTTGAAAAACCACTTTTCGCACTTGTGTTAGTGTTGAAAAACCACTTTTTCGCACTTGTGTTGGTGCAGGAAACCACCTTTATGCACTTGTATTAGTGTGGAAAAAACCACTTTTCGCACTTGTGTTAGTGTTGAAAAACCACTTTTCGCACTTGTGTTAGTGTTAAAAAACCACTTTTCGCACTTGTGTTGGTGCAGGAAACCACTTTTGCACTTGTATTAGTGTGGAAAAAACACTTTTCGCACTTGTGTTAGTGTTGAAAAATCACTTTTCGCACTTGTCTTAGTGTTGAAAAACCACTTTTCGCACTTGTGTTGGTGCAGGAAACCACTTTTTGCACTTGTATGAGTGTGGAAAAAACACTTTTTGCACTTGTGATAGTGTTGAAAAACCACTTTTTCGCACTTGTGTTAGTGTTGAAAAACCACTTTTCGCACTTGTGTTAGTGTTGAAAAACCACTTTTCGCACTTGTGTTGGTGCAGGAAACCACTTTTTGCACTTGTATTAGTGTGGAAAAAACACTTTTTGCACTTGTGATAGTGTTGAAAAACCACTTTTCGCACTTGTGTTAGTGTTGAAAAAACCACTTTTCGCACTTGTGTTGGTGCAGGAAACCACTTTTGCACTTGTATTAGTGTGGAAAAACCACTTTTCGCACTTGTGTTAGTGTTGAAAAACCACGTTTCGCACTTGTGTTGGTGCAGGGAAACCACTTTTGCACTTGTATTAGTGTGGAAAAACCACTTTTCGCACTTGTGTTAGTGTTGAAAAACCACTTTTCGCACTTGTGTTAGTGTTGAAAAACCACTTTTCGCACTTGTGTTGGTGTTGAAAAACCACTTTTCGCACTTGTGTTGGTGCAGGAAACCACTTTTGCACTTGTATTAGTGTGGGCAAAAACACTTTTCGCACTTGTGTTAGTGTTGAAAAACCACTTTTCGCACTTGTGTTGGTGCAGGGAAACCACTTTTGCACTTGTATTAGTGTGGAAAAAACACTTTTTGCATTTGTGATAGTGTTGAAAAACCACTTTTCGCACTTGTGTTAGTGTTGAAAAACCTCTTTTCGCACTTGTGTTGGTGCAGGAAACCACTTTTGCACTTGTATTAGTGTGGAAAAACCACTTTCCGCACTTGTGTTAGTGTTGAAAAACCACTTTTCGCACTTGTGTTAGTGTTGAAAAACCACTTTTCGCACTTGTGTTGGTGCAGGAAACCACTTTTGCACTTGTATTAGTGTGGAAAAAAACACTTTTTGCACTTGTGATAGTGTTGAAAAAACCACTTTTTGCACTTGTGTTAGTGTTGAAAAACCACTTTTCGCACTTGTGTTGGTGCAGGGAAACCACTTTTGCACTTGTATTAGTGTGGAAAACCACTTTTCGCACTTGTGTTAGTGTTGAAAACCCACTTTTCGCACTTGTGTTAGTGTTGAAAAACCACTTTTCGCACTTGTGTTGGTGCAGTAAACCACTTTTGCACTTGTATTAGTGTGGAAAAACCACTTTTCGCACTTGTGTTAGTGTTGAAAAACCACTTTTCGCACTTGTGTTAGTGTTGAAAACCCACTTTTCGCACTTGTGTTAGTGTTGAAAAACCACTTTTCGCACTTGTGTTGGTGCAGGAAACCACTTTTTGCACTTGTATTAGTGTGGAAAAAACACTTTTTGCATTTGTGATAGTGTTGAAAAAACCACTTTTCGCACTTGTGTTAGTGTTGAAAAACCTCTTTTCGCACTTGTGTTGGTGCAGGAAACCACTTTTGCACTTGTATTAGTGTGGAAAAACCACTTTTCGCACTTGTGTTAGTGTTGAAAAACCACTTTTCGCACTTGTGTTAGTGTTGAAAACCCACTTTTCGCACTTGTGTTAGTGTTGAAAAACCACTTTTCGCACCTGTGTTGGTGCAGGAAACCACTTTTGCACTTGTATTAGTGTGGAAAAAACACTTTTTGCATTTGTGAGTGTTGAAAAACCACTTTTCGCACTTGTGTTAGTGTTGAAAAAACCTCTTTTTCGCACTTGTGTTGGTGCAGGAAACCACTTTTTGCACTTGTATTAGTGTGGAAAAACCACTTTTCGCACTTGTGTTAGTGTTGAAAAACCACTTTTCGCACTTGTGTTAGTGTTGAAAAACCACTTTTCGCACTTGTGTTGGTGCAGGAAACCACTTTTTGCACTTGTATTAGTGTGGAAAACCACTTTTCGCACTTGTGTTAGTGTTGAAAACCCACTTTTCGCACTTGTGTTAGTGTTGAAAAACCACTTTTTCGCACTTGTGTTGGTGCAGGAAACCACTTTTGCACTTGTATTAGTGTGGAAAAACCACGTTTCGACTTGTGTTAGTGTTGAAAAACCACTTTTCGCACTTGTGTTAGTGTTGAAAACCCACTTTTCGCACTTGTGTTAGTGTTGAAAAACCACTTTTCGCACTTGTGGTTGGTGCAGGAAACCACTTTTGCACTTGTATTAGTGTGGAAAAAACCACTTTTCGCACTTGTGTTAGTGTTGAAAAACCACTTTTCGCACTTGTGTTGGGTGCAGGAAACCACTTTTGCACTTGTATTAGTGTGGAAAAAACCACTTTTCGCACTTGTGTTAATGTTGAAAAACCACTTTTCGCACTTGTGTTAGTGTTGAAAACCCACTTTTCGCACTTGTGTTAGTGTTGAAAAACCACTTCTCGCACCTGTGTTGGTGCAGGAAACCACTTTTTGCACTTGTATTAGTGTGGAAAAAACACTTTTTGCATTTGTGATAGTGTTGAAAAACCACTTTTCGCACTTGTGTTAGTGTTGAAAAAACCTCTTTTCGCACTTGTGTTGGTGCAGGAAACCACTTTTGCACTTGTATTAGGTGTGGAAAAAACCACTTTTCGCACTTGTGTTAGTGTTGAAAAACCACTTTTCGCACTTGTGTTAGTGTTGAAAAACCACTTTTCGCACTTGTGTTGGTGCAGGAAACCACTTTTGCACTTGTATTAGTGTGGAAAAAACACTTTTTGCACTTGTGATAGTGTTGAAAAACCACTTTTCGCACTTGTGTTAGTATTGAAAAACCACTTTTCGCACATGTGTTGGTGCAGGAAACCACTTTTGCACTTGTATTAGTGTGGAAAACCACTTTTTCGCACTTGTGTTAGTGTTGAAAAACCCACTTTTCGCACTTGTGTTAGTGTTGAAAAACCACTTTTCGCACTTGTGTTGGTGCAGGAAACCACTTTTGCACTTGTATTAGTGTGGAAAAACCACTTTTCGACTTGTGTTAGTGTTGAAAAACCACTTTTCGCACTTGTGTTAGTGTTGAAAACCCACTTTTCGCACTTGTGTTAGTGTTGAAAAACCACTTTTCGCACTTGTGTTGGTGCAGGAAACCACTTTTGCACTTGTATTAGTGTGGAAAAACCACTTTTCGCACTTGTGTTAGTGTTGAAAAACCACTTTTCGCACTTGTGTTGGTGCAGGAAACCACTTTTGCACATGTATTAGTGTGGAAAAAACACTTTTCGCACTTGTGTTAATGTTGAAAAAACACTTTTCGCACTTTTGTTAGTGTTGAAAAACCACTTTTTGCACTTGTGTTGGTGCAGGAAACCACTTTTGCACTTGTATTAGTGTGGAAAAAACACTTTTTGCACTTGTGATAGTGTTGAAAAACCACTTTTCGCACTTGTGTTAGTGTTGAAAAACCACTTTTCGCACTTGTGTTGGTGCAGGAAACCACTTTTGCACTTGTATTAGTGTGGAAAAACCACTTTTCGCACTTGTGTTAGTGTTGAAAAACCACTTTTCGCACTTGTGTTGGTCCAGGAAACCACTTTTGCACTTGTAGTAGTGTGGAAAAACCACTTTTCGCACTTGTGTTAGTGTTGAAAAACCACTTTTCGCACTTGTGTTAGTGTTGAAAAACCACTTTTCGCACTTGTGTTAGTGTTGAAAAACCACTTTTCGCACTTGTGTTGGTGCAGGAAACCACTTTTGCACTTGTAATAGTGTGGCAAAAACACTTTTCGCACTTGTGTTAGTGTTGAAAAACCACTTTTCGCACTTGTGTTGGTGCAGGAAACCACTTTTGCACTTGTATTAGTGTGGAAAAAACACTTTTTGCATTTGTGATAGTGTTGAAAAACCACTTTTCGCACTTGTGTTAGTGTTGAAAAACCTCTTTTCGCACTTGTGTTGGTGCAGGAAACCACTTTTGCACTTGTATTAGTGTGGAAAAAACCACTTTCCGCACTTGTGTTAGTGTTGAAAAACCACTTTTCGCACTTGTGTTAGTGTTGAAAAACCACTTTTCGCACTTGTGTTGGTGCAGGAAACCACTTTTGCACTTGTATTAGTGTGGAAAAAACACTTTTTGCACTTGTGATATGTTGAAAAACCACTTTTCGCACTTGTGTTAGTGTTGAAAAACCACTTTTCGCACTTGTGTTGGTGCAGGAAACCACTTTTGCACTTGTATTAGTGTGGAAAAACCACTTTTCGCACTTGTGTTAGTGTTGAAAAACCAGTTTTCGCACTTGTCTTAGTGTTGAAAAACCACTTTTCGCACTTGTGTTGGTGCAGGAAACCACTTTTGCACTTGTATTAGTGTGGAAAAAACACTTTTTGCACTTGTGATAGTGTTGAAAAACCACTTTTCGCACATGTGTTAGTGTTGAAAAACCACTTTTCGCACTTGTGTTGGTGCAGGAAACCACTTTTGCACTTGTATTAGTGTGGAAAAAACCACTTTTCGCACTTGTGTTAGTGTTGAAAAACCACTTTTCGCACTTGTGTTGGTGTTGAAAAACCACTTTTCGCACTTGTGTTGGTGCAGGAAACCACTTTTGCACTTGTATTAGTGTGGCAAAAACACTTTTCGCACTTGTGTTAGTGTTGAAAAACCACTTTTCGCACTTGTGTTGGTGCAGGAAACCACTTTTGCACTTGTATTAGTGTGGAAAAAACACTTTTTGCATTTGTGATAGTGTTGAAAAACCACTTTTCGCACTTGTGTTAGTGTTGAAAAACCTCTTTTCGCACTTGTGTTGGTGCAGGAAACCACTTTTGCACTTGTATTAGTGTGGAAAAACCACTTTCCGCACTTGTGTTAGTGTTGAAAAACCACTTTTCGCACTTGTGTTAGTGTTGAAAAACCACTTTTCGCACTTGTGTTGGTGCAGGAAACCACTTTTGCACTTGTATTAGTGTGGAAAAAACACTTTTTGCACTTGTGATAGTGTTGAAAAACCACTTTTTGCACTTGTGTTAGTGTTGAAAAACCACTTTTCGCACTTGTGTTGGTGCAGGAAACCACTTTTGCACTTGTATTAGTGTGGAAAACCACTTTTCGCACTTGTGTTAGTGTTGAAAACCCACTTTTCGCACTTGTGTTAGTGTTGAAAAACCACTTTTCGCACTTGTGTTGGTGCAGTAAACCACTTTTGCACTTGTATTAGTGTGGAAAAAACCACTTTTCGCACTTGTGTTAGTGTTGAAAAACCACTTTTCGCACTTGTGTTAGTGTTGAAAACCCACTTTTCGCACTTGTGTTAGTGTTGAAAAACCACTTTTCGCACTTGTGTTGGTGCAGGAAACCACTTTTGCACTTGTATTAGTGTGGAAAAAACACTTTTTGCATTTGTGATAGTGTTGAAAAACCACTTTTCGCACTTGTGTTAGTGTTGAAAAACCTCTTTTCGCACTTGTGTTGGTGCAGGAAACCACTTTTGCACTTGTATTAGTGTGGAAAAACTACTTTTCGCACTTGTGTTAGTGTTGAAAAACCACTTTTCGCACTTGTGTTAGTGTTGAAAACCCACTTTTCGCACTTGTGTTAGTGTTGAAAAACCACTTTTCGCACCTGTGTTGGTGCAGGAAACCACTTTTGCACTTGTATTAGTGTGGAAAAAACACTTTTTGCATTTGTGAGTGTTGAAAAACCACTTTTCGCACTTGTGTTAGTGTTGAAAAACCTCTTTTCGCACTTGTGTTGGTGCAGGAAACCACTTTTGCACTTGTATTAGTGTGGAAAAACCACTTTTCGCACTTGTGTTAGTGTTGAAAAACCACTTTTCGCACTTGTGTTAGTGTTGAAAAACCACTTTTCGCACTTGTGTTGGTGCAGGAAACCACTTTTGCACTTGTATTAGTGTGGAAAACCACTTTTCGCACTTGTGTTAGTGTTGAAAACCCACTTTTCGCACTTGTGTTAGTGTTGAAAAACCACTTTTCGCACTTGTGTTGGTGCAGGAAACCACTTTTGCACTTGTATTAGTGTGGAAAAACCACGTTTCGACTTGTGTTAGTGTTGAAAAACCACTTTTCGCACTTGTGTTAGTGTTGAAAACCCACTTTTCGCACTTGTGTTAGTGTTGAAAAACCACTTTTCGCACTTGTGTTGGTGCAGGAAACCACTTTTGCACTTGTATTAGTGTGGAAAAACCACTTTTCGCACTTGTGTTAGTGTTGAAAAACCACTTTTCGCACTTGTGTTGGTGCAGGAAACCACTTTTGCACTTGTATTAGTGTGGAAAAACCACTTTTCGCACTTGTGTTAATGTTGAAAAACCACTTTTCGCACTTGTGTTAGTGTTGAAAACCCACTTTTCGCACTTGTGTTAGTGTTGAAAAACCACTTCTCGCACCTGTGTTGGTGCAGGAAACCACTTTTGCACTTGTATTAGTGTGGAAAAAACACTTTTTGCATTTGTGATAGTGTTGAAAAACCACTTTTCGCACTTGTGTTAGTGTTGAAAAACCTCTTTTCGCACTTGTGTTGGTGCAGGAAACCACTTTTGCACTTGTATTAGTGTGGAAAAACCACTTTTCGCACTTGTGTTAGTGTTGAAAAACCACTTTTCGCACTTGTGTTAGTGTTGAAAAACCACTTTTCGCACTTGTGTTGGTGCAGGAAACCACTTTTGCACTTGTATTAGTGTGGAAAAAACACTTTTTGCACTTGTGATAGTGTTGAAAAACCACTTTTCGCACTTGTGTTAGTATTGAAAAACCACTTTTCGCACATGTGTTGGTGCAGGAAACCACTTTTGCACTTGTATTAGTGTGGAAAACCACTTTTCGCACTTGTGTTAGTGTTGAAAACCCACTTTTCGCACTTGTGTTAGTGTTGAAAAACCACTTTTCGCACTTGTGTTGGTGCAGGAAACCACTTTTGCACTTGTATTAGTGTGGAAAAACCACTTTTCGACTTGTGTTAGTGTTGAAAAACCACTTTTCGCACTTGTGTTAGTGTTGAAAACCCACTTTTCGCACTTGTGTTAGTGTTGAAAAACCACTTTTCGCACTTGTGTTGGTGCAGGAAACCACTTTTGCACTTGTATTAGTGTGGAAAAACCACTTTTCGCACTTGTGTTAGTGTTGAAAAACCACTTTTCGCACTTGTGTTGGTGCAGGAAACCACTTTTGCACATGTATTAGTGTGGAAAAAACACTTTTCGCACTTGTGTTAATGTTGAAAAAACACTTTTCGCACTTTTGTTAGTGTTGAAAAACCACTTTTTGCACTTGTGTTGGTGCAGGAAACCACTTTTGCACTTGTATTAGTGTGGAAAAAACACTTTTTGCACTTGTGATAGTGTTGAAAAACCACTTTTCGCACTTGTGTTAGTGTTGAAAAACCACTTTTCGCACTTGTGTTGGTGCAGGAAACCACTTTTGCACTTGTATTAGTGTGGAAAAACCACTTTTCGCACTTGTGTTAGTGTTGAAAAACCACTTTTCGCACTTGTGTTGGTCCAGGAAACCACTTTTGCACTTGTAGTAGTGTGGAAAAACCACTTTTCGCACTTGTGTTAGTGTTGAAAAACCACTTTTCGCACTTGTGTTAGTGTTGAAAAACCACTTTTCGCACTTGTGTTAGTGTTGAAAAACCACTTTTCGCACTTGTGTTGGTGCAGGAAACCACTTTTGCACTTGTAATAGTGTGGCAAAAACACTTTTCGCACTTGTGTTAGTGTTGAAAAACCACTTTTCGCACTTGTGTTGGTGCAGGAAACCACTTTTGCACTTGTATTAGTGTGGAAAAAACACTTTTTGCATTTGTGATAGTGTTGAAAAACCACTTTTCGCACTTGTGTTAGTGTTGAAAAACCTCTTTTCGCACTTGTGTTGGTGCAGGAAACCACTTTTGCACTTGTATTAGTGTGGAAAAACCACTTTCCGCACTTGTGTTAGTGTTGAAAAACCACTTTTCGCACTTGTGTTAGTGTTGAAAAACCACTTTTCGCACTTGTGTTGGTGCAGGAAACCACTTTTGCACTTGTATTAGTGTGGAAAAAACACTTTTTGCACTTGTGATAGTGTTGAAAAACCACTTTTCGCACTTGTGTTAGTGTTGAAAAACCACTTTTCGCACTTGTGTTGGTGCAGGAAACCACTTTTGCACTTGTATTAGTGTGGAAAAACCACTTTTCGCACTTGTGTTAGTGTTGAAAAACCAGTTTTCGCACTTGTCTTAGTGTTGAAAAACCACTTTTCGCACTTGTGTTGGTGCAGGAAACCACTTTTGCACTTGTATTAGTGTGGAAAAAACACTTTTTGCACTTGTGATAGTGTTGAAAAACCACTTTTCGCACATGTGTTAGTGTTGAAAAACCACTTTTCGCACTTGTGTTGGTGCAGGAAACCACTTTTGCACTTGTATTAGTGTGGAAAAAACCACTTTTCGCACTTGTGTTAGTGTTGAAAAACCACTTTTCGCACTTGTGTTAGTGTTAAAAAACCACTTTTCGCACTTGTGTTGGTGCAGGAAACCACTTTTGCACTTGTATTAGTGTGGAAAAAACACTTTTCGCACTTGTGTTAGTGTTGAAAAATCACTTTTCGCACTTGTCTTAGTGTTGAAAAACCACTTTTCGCACTTGTGTTGGTGCAGGAAACCACTTTTGCACTTGTATTAGTGTGGAAAAAACACTTTTTGCACTTGTGATAGTGTTGAAAAACCACTTTTCGCACCTGTGTTAGTGTTGAAAAACCACTTTTCGCACTTGTGTTGGTGCAGGAAACCACTTTTGCACTTGTATTAGTGTGGAAAACCACTTTTCGCACTTGTGTTAGTGTTGAAAAACCACTTTTCGCACTTGTGTTAGTGTTGAAAAACCACTTTTCGCACTTGTGTTGGTGCAGGAAACCACTTTTGCACTTGTATTAGTGTGGAAAAAACACTTTTTGCACTTGTGATAGTGTTGAAAAACCACTTTTCGCACTTGTGTTGATGTTGAAAAACCACTTTTCGCACTTGTGTTGGTGCAGGAAACCACTTTTGCACTTGTATTAGTGTGGAAAAACGACTTTTCGCACTTGTGTTAGTGTTGAAAAACTACTTTTCGCACTTGTGTTAGTGTTGAAAAACCACTTTTCGCACTTGTGTTAGTGTTGAAAAACCACTTTTCGCACTTGTGTTAGTGTTGAAAAACCACTTTTGCACTTGTATTAGTGTGTAAAAAACACTTTTTGCACTTGTGTTAGTGTTGAAAAAACCACTTTTTGCACTTGTGTTGGTGCAGGAAACCACTTTTACACTTGTATTAGTGTGGAAAAACCACTTTTCGCACTTGTGTTAGTGTTGAAAAACCACTTTTCGCACTTGTGTTAGTGTTGAAAAACCACTTTTCGCACTTGTGTTGGTGCAGGAAACCACTTTTGCACTTGTATTAGTGTGGAAAAAACACTTTTTGCACTTGTGATAGTGTTGAAAAACCACTTTTCGCACTTGTGTTAGTGTTGAAAACCCACTTTTCGCACTTGTGTTAGTGTTGAAAAACCACTTTTCGCACCTGTGTTGGTGCAGGAAACCACTTTTGCACTTGTATTAGTGTGGAAAAAACACTTTTTGCATTTGTGATAGTGTTGAAAAACCACTTTTCGCACTTGTGTTAGTGTTGAAAAACCTCTTTTCGCACTTGTGTTGGTGCAGGAAACCACTTTTGCACTTGTATTAGTGTGGAAAAACCACTTTTCGCACTTGTGTTAGTGTTGAAAAACCACTTTTCGCACTTGTGTTAGTGTTGAAAAACCACTTTTCGCACTTGTGTTGGTGCAGGAAACCACTTTTGCACTTGTATTAGTGTGGAAAACCACTTTTCGCACTTGTGTTAGTGTTGAAAACCCACTTTTCGCACTTGTGTTAGTGTTGAAAAACCACTTTTCGCACTTGTGTTGGTGCAGGAAACCACTTTTGCACTTGTATTAGTGTGGAAAAACCACGTTTCGACTTGTGTTAGTGTTGAAAAACCACTTTTCGCACTTGTGTTAGTGTTGAAAACCCACTTTTCGCACTTGTGTTAGTGTTGAAAAACCACTTTTCGCACTTGTGTTGGTGCAGGAAACCACTTTTGCACTTGTATTAGTGTGGAAAAACCACTTTTCGCACTTGTGTTAGTGTTGAAAAACCACTTTTCGCACTTGTGTTGGTGCAGGAAACCACTTTTGCACTTGTATTAGTGTGGAAAAACCACTTTTCGCACTTGTGTTAATGTTGAAAAACCACTTTTCGCACTTGTGTTAGTGTTGAAAACCCACTTTTCGCACTTGTGTTAGTGTTGAAAAACCACTTCTCGCACCTGTGTTGGTGCAGGAAACCACTTTTGCACTTGTATTAGTGTGGAAAAAACACTTTTTGCATTTGTGATAGTGTTGAAAAACCACTTTTCGCACTTGTGTTAGTGTTGAAAAACCTCTTTTCGCACTTGTGTTGGTGCAGGAAACCACTTTTGCACTTGTATTAGTGTGGAAAAACCACTTTTCGCACTTGTGTTAGTGTTGAAAAACCACTTTTCGCACTTGTGTTAGTGTTGAAAAACCACTTTTCGCACTTGTGTTGGTGCAGGAAACCACTTTTGCACTTGTATTAGTGTGGAAAAACCACTTTTCGCACTTGTGTTAGTGTTGAAAAACCACTTTTCGCACTTGTGTTGGTGCAGGAAACCACTTTTGCACTTGTATTAGTGTTGAAAAACCACTTTTCGCACTTGTGTTAGTGTTGAAAAACCACTTTTTGCACCTGTGTTAGTGTTGAAAAACCACTTTTCGCACTTGTGTTAGTGTTGAAAAACCACTTTTCGCACATGTGTTGGTGCAGGAAAC
The DNA here is from genome assembly GCF_964187855.1 of Myxine glutinosa. Classification (NCBI taxonomy): domain Eukaryota; kingdom Metazoa; phylum Chordata; class Myxini; order Myxiniformes; family Myxinidae; genus Myxine; species Myxine glutinosa. Next base: position 11,942 of record NW_027617406.1, read on the forward strand.
CACTCTTGGACTTGTATTAGTGTGGAAAAAACACTTTTTGCACTTGTGATAGTGTTGAAAAACCACTTTTCGCACTTGTGTTAGTGTTGAAAAACCACTTTTCGCACTTGTGTTGGTGCAGGAAACCACTTTTGCACTTGTATTAGTGTGGAAAAAACCACTTTTCGCACTTGTGTTAGTGTTGAAAAACCACTTTTCGCACTTGTGTTAGTGTTAAAAAACCACTTTTCGCACTTGTGTTGGTGCAGGAAACCACTTTTGCACTTGTATTAGTGTGGAAAAAACACTTTTCGCACTTGTGTTAGTGTTGAAAAATCACTTTTCGCACTTGTCTTAGTGTTGAAAAACCACTTTTCGCACTTGTGTTGGTGCAGGAAACCACTTTTGCACTTGTATGAGTGTGGAAAAAACACTTTTTGCACTTGTGATAGTGTTGAAAAACCACTTTTCGCACTTGTGTTAGTGTTGAAAAACCACTTTTCGCACTTGTGTTAGTGTTGAAAAACCACTTTTCGCACTTGTGTTGGTGCAGGAAACCACTTTTGCACTTGTATTAGTGTGGAAAAAACACTTTTTGCACTTGTGATAGTGTTGAAAAACCACTTTTCGCACTTGTGTTAGTGTTGAAAAACCACTTTTCGCACTTGTGTTGGTGCAGGAAACCACTTTTGCACTTGTATTAGTGTGGAAAAACCACTTTTCGCACTTGTGTTAGTGTTGAAAAACCACTTTTCGCACTTGTGTTGGTGCAGGAAACCACTTTTGCACTTGTATTAGTGTGGAAAAACCACTTTTCGCACTTGTGTTAGTGTTGAAAAACCACTTTTCGCACTTGTGTTAGTGTTGAAAAACCACTTTTCGCACTTGTGTTGGTGTTGAAAAACCACTTTTCGCACTTGTGTTGGTGCAGGAAACCACTTTTGCACTTGTATTAGTGTGGCAAAAACACTTTTCGCACTTGTGTTAGTGTTGAAAAACCACTTTTCGCACTTGTGTTGGTGCAGGAAACCACTTTTGCACTTGTATTAGTGTGGAAAAAACACTTTTTGCATTTGTGATAGTGTTGAAAAACCACTTTTCGCACTTGTGTTAGTGTTGAAAAACCTCTTTTCGCACTTGTGTTGGTGCAGGAAACCACTTTTGCACTTGTATTAGTGTGGAAAAACCACTTTCCGCACTTGTGTTAGTGTTGAAAAACCACTTTTCGCACTTGTGTTAGTGTTGAAAAACCACTTTTCGCACTTGTGTTGGTGCAGGAAACCACTTTTGCACTTGTATTAGTGTGGAAAAAACACTTTTTGCACTTGTGATAGTGTTGAAAAACCACTTTTTGCACTTGTGTTAGTGTTGAAAAACCACTTTTCGCACTTGTGTTGGTGCAGGAAACCACTTTTGCACTTGTATTAGTGTGGAAAACCACTTTTCGCACTTGTGTTAGTGTTGAAAACCCACTTTTCGCACTTGTGTTAGTGTTGAAAAACCACTTTTCGCACTTGTGTTGGTGCAGTAAACCACTTTTGCACTTGTATTAGTGTGGAAAAACCACTTTTCGCACTTGTGTTAGTGTTGAAAAACCACTTTTCGCACTTGTGTTAGTGTTGAAAACCCACTTTTCGCACTTGTGTTAGTGTTGAAAAACCACTTTTCGCACTTGTGTTGGTGCAGGAAACCACTTTTGCACTTGTATTAGTGTGGAAAAAACACTTTTTGCATTTGTGATAGTGTTGAAAAACCACTTTTCGCACTTGTGTTAGTGTTGAAAAACCTCTTTTCGCACTTGTGTTGGTGCAGGAAACCACTTTTGCACTTGTATTAGTGTGGAAAAACCACTTTTCGCACTTGTGTTAGTGTTGAAAAACCACTTTTCGCACTTGTGTTAGTGTTGAAAACCCACTTTTCGCACTTGTGTTAGTGTTGAAAAGCCACTTTTCGCACCTGTGTTGGTGCAGGAAACCACTTTTGCACTTGTATTAGTGTGGAAAAAACACTTTTTGCATTTGTGAGTGTTGAAAAACCACTTTTCGCACTTGTGTTAGTGTTGAAAAACCTCTTTTCGCACTTGTGTTGGTGCAGGAAACCACTTTTGCACTTGTATTAGTGTGGAAAAACCACTTTTCGCACTTGTGTTAGTGTTGAAAAACCACTTTTCGCACTTGTGTTAGTGTTGAAAAACCACTTTTCGCACTTGTGTTGGTGCAGGAAACCACTTTTGCACTTGTATTAGTGTGGAAAACCACTTTTCGCACTTGTGTTAGTGTTGAAAACCCACTTTTCGCACTTGTGTTAGTGTTGAAAAACCACTTTTCGCACTTGTGTTGGTGCAGGAAACCACTTTTGCACTTGTATTAGTGTGGAAAAACCACGTTTCGACTTGTGTTAGTGTTGAAAAACCACTTTTCGCACTTGTGTTAGTGTTGAAAACCCACTTTTCGCACTTGTGTTAGTGTTGAAAAACCACTTTTCGCACTTGTGTTGGTGCAGGAAACCACTTTTGCACTTGTATTAGTGTGGAAAAACCACTTTTCGCACTTGTGTTAGTGTTGAAAAACCACTTTTCGCACTTGTGTTGGTGCAGGAAACCACTTTTGCACTTGTATTAGTGTGGAAAAACCACTTTTCGCACTTGTGTTAATGTTGAAAAACCACTTTTCGCACTTGTGTTAGTGTTGAAAACCCACTTTTCGCACTTGTGTTAGTGTTGAAAAACCACTTCTCGCACCTGTGTTGGTGCAGGAAACCACTTTTGCACTTGTATTAGTGTGGAAAAAACACTTTTTGCATTTGTGATAGTGTTGAAAAACCACTTTTCGCACTTGTGTTAGTGTTGAAAAACCTCTTTTCGCACTTGTGTTGGTGCAGGAAACCACTTTTGCACTTGTATTAGTGTGGAAAAACCACTTTTCGCACTTGTGTTAGTGTTGAAAAACCACTTTTCGCACTTGTGTTAGTGTTGAAAAAACCACTTTTCGCACTTGTGTTGGTGCAGGAAACCACTTTTGCACTTGTATTAGTGTGGAAAAAACACTTTTTGCACTTGTGATAGTGTTGAAAAACCACTTTTCGCACTTGTGTTAGTATTGAAAAACCACTTTTCGCACTTGTGTTGGTGCAGGAAACCACTTTTGCACTTGTATTAGTGTGGAAAACCACTTTTCGCACTTGTGTTAGTGTTGAAAACCCACTTTTCGCACCTGTGTTAGTGTTGAAAAACCACTTTTCGCACTTGTGTTGGTGCAGGAAACCACTTTTGCACTTGTATTAGTGTGGAAAAACCACTTTTCGACTTGTGTTAGTGTTGAAAAACCACTTTTCGCACTTGTGTTAGTGTTGAAAACCCACTTTTCGCACTTGTGTTAGTGTTGAAAAACCACTTTTCGCACTTGTGTTGGTGCAGGAAACCACTTTTGCACTTGTATTAGTGTGGAAAAACCACTTTTCGCACTTGTGTTAGTGTTGAAAAACCACTTTTCGCACTTGTGTTGGTGCAGGAAACCACTTTTGCACATGTATTAGTGTGGAAAAAACACTTTTCGCACTTGTGTTAATGTTGAAAAAAACACTTTTCGCACTTTTGTTAGTGTTGAAAAACCACTTTTTGCACTTGTGTTGGTGCAGGAAACCACTTTTGCACTTGTATTAGTGTGGAAAAAACACTTTTTGCACTTGTGATAGTGTTGAAAAACCACTTTTCGCACTTGTGTTAGTGTTGAAAAACCACTTTTCGCACTTGTGTTGGTGCAGGAAACCACTTTTGCACTTGTATTAGTGTGGAAAAACCACTTTTCGCACTTGTGTTAGTGTTGAAAAACCACTTTTCGCACTTGTGTTGGTCCAGGAAACCACTTTTGCACTTGTAGTAGTGTGGAAAAACCACTTTTCGCACTTGTGTTAGTGTTGAAAAACCACTTTTCGCACTTGTGTTAGTGTTGAAAAACCACTTTTCGCACTTGTGTTAGTGTTGAAAAACCACTTTTCGCACTTGTGTTGGTGCAGGAAACCACTTTTGCACTTGTAATAGTGTGGCAAAAACACTTTCGCACTTGTGTTAGTGTTGAAAAACCACTTTTCGCACTTGTGTTGGTGCAGGAAACCACTTTTGCACTTGTATTAGTGTGGAAAAAACACTTTTTGCATTTGTGATAGTGTTGAAAAACCACTTTTCGCACTTGTGTTAGTGTTGAAAAACCTCTTTTCGCACTTGTGTTGGTGCAGGAAACCACTTTTGCACTTGTATTAGTGTGGAAAAACCACTTTCGCACTTGTGTTAGTGTTGAAAAACCACTTTTCGCACTTGTGTTAGTGTTGAAAAACCACTTTTCGCACTTGTGTTGGTGCAGGAAACCACTTTTGCACTTGTATTAGTGTGGAAAAAACACTTTTTGCACTTGTGATAGTGTTGAAAAACCACTTTTCGCACTTGTGTTAGTGTTGAAAAACCACTTTTCGCACTTGTGTTGGTGCAGGAAACCACTTTTGCACTTGTATTAGTGTGGAAAAACCACTTTTCGCACTTGTGTTAGTGTTGAAAAACCAGTTTTCGCACTTGTCTTAGTGTTGAAAAACCACTTTTCGCACTTGTGTTGGTGCAGGAAACCACTTTTGCACTTGTATTAGTGTGGAAAAAACACTTTTTGCACTTGTGATAGTGTTGAAAAACCACTTTTCGCACATGTGTTAGTGTTGAAAAACCACTTTTCGCACTTGTGTTGGTGCAGGAAACCACTTTTGCACTTGTATTAGTGTGGAAAAAACCACTTTTCGCACTTGTGTTAGTGTTGAAAAACCACTTTTCGCACTTGTGTTAGTGTTAAAAAACCACTTTTCGCACTTGTGTTGGTGCAGGAAACCACTTTTGCACTTGTATTAGTGTGGAAAAAACACTTTTCGCACTTGTGTTAGTGTTGAAAAATCACTTTTCGCACTTGTCTTAGTGTTGAAAAACCACTTTTCGCACTTGTGTTGGTGCAGGAAACCACTTTTGCACTTGTATTAGTGTGGAAAAAAACACTTTTTGCACTTGTGATAGTGTTGAAAAACCACTTTTCGCACCTGTGTTAGTGTTGAAAAACCACTTTTCGCACTTGTGTTGGTGCAGGAAACCACTTTTGCACTTGTATTAGTGTGGAAAACACTTTTCGCACTTGTGTTAGTGTTGAAAAACCACTTTTCGCACTTGTGTTAGTGTTGAAAAACCACTTTTCGCACTTGTGTTGGTGCAGGAAACCACTTTTGCACTTGTATTAGTGTGGAAAAAAACACTTTTTGCACTTGTGATAGTGTTGAAAAACCACTTTTCGCACTTGTGTTGATGTTGAAAACCACTTTTCGCACTTGTGTTGGTGCAGGAAACCACTTTTGCACTTGTATTAGTGTGGAAAAACGACTTTTCGCACTTGTGTTAGTGTTGAAAAACTACTTTTCGCACTTGTGTTAGTGTTGAAAAACCACTTTTCGCACTTGTGTTAGTGTTGAAAAACCACTTTTCGCACTTGTGTTAGTGTTGAAAAACCACTTTTGCACTTGTATTAGTGTGTAAAAAACACTTTTTGCACTTGTGTTAGTGTTGAAAAAACCACTTTTTGCACTTGTGTTGGTGCAGGAAACCACTTTTACACTTGTATTAGTGTGGAAAAACCACTTTTCGCACTTGTGTTAGTGTTGAAAAACCACTTTTCGCACTTGTGTTAGTGTTGAAAAACCACTTTTCGCACTTGTGTTGGTGCAGGAAACCACTTTTGCACTTGTATTAGTGTGGAAAAAACACTTTTTGCACTTGTGATAGTGTTGAAAAACCACTTTTCGCACTTGTGTTAGTGTTGAAAAACCACTTTTCGCACTTGTGTTGGTGCAGGAAACCACTTTTATACTTGTATTAGTGTGGAAAAACCACTTTTCGCAATTGTGTTGGTGTTGAAAAACCACTTTTCGCACTTGTGTTAGTGTTGAAAAACCACTTTTCGCACTTGTGTTAGTGTTGAAAAACTACTTTTCGCACTTGTGTTGGTGCAGGAAACCACTTTTGCACTTGTATTAGTGTGGAAAAACCACTTTTCGCACTTGTGTTAGTGTTGAAAAACCACTTTTTGCACTTGTGTTGGTGCAGGAAACCACTTTTGCACTTGTATTAGTGTTGAAAAACCACTTTTCGCACTTGTGTTAGTGTTGAAAAACCACTTTTTGCACCTGTGTTAGTGTTGAAAAACCACTTTTCGCACTTGTGTTAGTGTTGAAAAACCACTTTTCGCACATGTGTTGGTGCAGGAAACCACTCTTGGACTTGTATTAGTGTGGAAAAAACACTTTTTGCACTTGTGATAGTGTTGAAAAACCACTTTTCGCACTTGTGTTAGTGTTGAAAAACCACTTTTCGCACTTGTGTTGGTGCAGGAAACCACTTTTGCACTTGTATTAGTGTGGAAAAAACCACTTTTCGCACTTGTGTTAGTGTTGAAAAACCACTTTTCGCACTTGTGTTAGTGTTAAAAAACCACTTTTCGCACTTGTGTTGGTGCAGGAAACCACTTTTGCACTTGTATTAGTGTGGAAAAAACACTTTTCGCACTTGTGTTAGTGTTGAAAAATCACTTTTCGCACTTGTCTTAGTGTTGAAAAACCACTTTTCGCACTTGTGTTGGTGCAGGAAACCACTTTTGCACTTGTATGAGTGTGGAAAAAACACTTTTTGCACTTGTGATAGTGTTGAAAAACCACTTTTCGCACTTGTGTTAGTGTTGAAAAACCACTTTTCGCACTTGTGTTAGTGTTGAAAAACCACTTTTCGCACTTGTGTTGGTGCAGGAAACCACTTTTGCACTTGTATTAGTGTGTGAAAAACCACTTTTTGCACTTGTGTTAGTGTTGAAAAACCACTTGTCGCACTTGTGTTGGTGCAGGAAACCACTTTTGCACTTGTATTAGTGTGGCAAAAACACTTTTCGCACTTGTGTTAGTGTTGAAAAACCACTTTTCGCACTTGTGTTGGTGCAGGAAACCACTTTTGCACTTGTATTAGTGTGGAAAAAACACTTTTTGCATTTGTGATAGTGTTGAAAAACCACTTTTCGCACTTGTGTTAGTGTTGAAAAACCTCTTTTCGCACTTGTGTTGGTGCAGGAAACCACTTTTGCACTTGTATTAGTGTGGAAAAACCACTTTCCGCACTTGTGTTAGTGTTGAAAAACCACTTTTCGCACTTGTGTTAGTGTTGAAAAACCACTTTTCGCACTTGTGTTGGTGCAGGAAACCACTTTTGCACTTGTATTAGTGTGGAAAAAACACTTTTTGCACTTGTGATAGTGTTGAAAAACCACTTTTTGCACTTGTGTTAGTGTTGAAAAACCACTTTTCGCACTTGTGTTGGTGCAGGAAACCACTTTTGCACTTGTATTAGTGTGGAAAACCACTTTTCGCACTTGTGTTAGTGTTGAAAACCCACTTTTCGCACTTGTGTTAGTGTTGAAAAACCACTTTTCGCACTTGTGTTGGTGCAGTAAACCACTTTTGCACTTGTATTAGTGTGGAAAAACCACTTTTCGCACTTGTGTTAGTGTTGAAAAACCACTTTTCGCACTTGTGTTAGTGTTGAAAACCCACTTTTCGCACTTGTGTTAGTGTTGAAAAACCACTTTTCGCACTTGTGTTGGTGCAGGAAACCACTTTTGCACTTGTATTAGTGTGGAAAAAACACTTTTTGCATTTGTGATAGTGTTGAAAAACCACTTTTCGCACTTGTGTTAGTGTTGAAAAACCTCTTTTCGCACTTGTGTTGGTGCAGGAAACCACTTTTGCACTTGTATTAGTGTGGAAAAACCACTTTTCGCACTTGTGTTAGTGTTGAAAAACCACTTTTCGCACTTGTGTTAGTGTTGAAAACCCACTTTTCGCACTTGTGTTAGTGTTGAAAAACCACTTTTCGCACCTGTGTTGGTGCAGGAAACCACTTTTGCACTTGTATTAGTGTGGAAAAAACACTTTTTGCATTTGTGATAGTGTTGAAAAACCACTTTTCGCACTTGTGTTAGTGTTGAAAAACCTCTTTTCGCACTTGTGTTGGTGCAGGAAACCACTTTTGCACTTGTATTAGTGTGGAAAAACCACTTTTCGCACTTGTGTTAGTGTTGAAAAACCACTTTTCGCACTTGTGTTAGTGTTGAAAAACCACTTTTCGCACTTGTGTTGGTGCAGGAAACCACTTTTGCACTTGTATTAGTGTGGAAAACCACTTTTCGCACTTGTGTTAGTGTTGAAAAACCACTTTTCGCACTTGTGTTAGTGTTGAAAAACCACTTTTCGCACTTGTGTTGGTGCAGGAAACCACTTTTGCACTTGTATTAGTGTGGAAAAAACACTTTTTGCACTTGTGATAGTGTTGAAAAACCACTTTTCGCACTTGTGTTGATGTTGAAAAACCACTTTTCGCACTTGTGTTGGTGCAGGAAACCACTTTTGCACTTGTATTAGTGTGGAAAAACGACTTTTCGCACTTGTGTTAGTGTTGAAAAACTACTTTTCGCACTTGTGTTAGTGTTGAAAAAGCACTTTTCGCACTTGTGTTAGTGTTGAAAAACCACTTTTCGCACTTGTGTTAGTGTTGAAAAACCACTTTTGCACTTGTATTAGTGTGTAAAAAACACTTTTTGCACTTGTGTTAGTGTTGAAAAAACCACTTTTTGCACTTGTGTTGGTGCAGGAAACCACTTTTACACTTGTATTAGTGTGGAAAAACCACTTTTCGCACTTGTGTTAGTGTTGAAAAACCACTTTTCGCAATTGTGTTAGTGTTGAAAAACCACTTTTCGCACTTGTGTTGGTGCAGGAAACCACTTTTGCACTTGTATTAGTGTGGAAAAAACACTTTTTGCACTTGTGATAGTGTTGAAAAACCACTTTTCGCACTTGTGTTAGTGTTGAAAAACCACTTTTCGCACTTGTGTTGGTGCAGGAAACCATTTTTATACTTGTATTAGTGTGGAAAAACCACTTTTCGCAATTGTGTTGGTGTTGAAAAACCACTTTTCGCACTTGTGTTAGTGTTGAAAAACCACTTTTCGCACTTGTGTTAGTGTTGAAAAACTACTTTTCGCACTTGTGTTGGTGCAGGAAACCACTTTTGCACTTGTATTAGTGTGGAAAAACCACTTTTCGCACTTGTGTTAGTGTTGAAAAACCACTTTTCGCACTTGTGTTGGTGCAGGAAACCACTTTTGCACTTGTATTAGTGTTGAAAAACCACTTTTCGCACTTGTGTTAGTGTTGAAAAACCACTTTTTGCACCTGTGTTAGTGTTGAAAAACCACTTTTCGCACTTGTGTTAGTGTTGAAAAACCACTTTTCGCACATGTGTTGGTGCAGGAAACCACTCTTGGACTTGTATTAGTGTGGAAAAAACACTTTTTGCACTTGTGATAGTGTTGAAAAACCACTTTTCGCACTTGTGTTAGTGTTGAAAAACCACTTTTCGCACTTGTGTTGGTGCAGGAAACCACTTTTGCACTTGTATTAGTGTGGAAAAAACCACTTTTCGCACTTGTGTTAGTGTTGAAAAACCACTTTTCGCACTTGTGTTAGTGTTAAAAAACCACTTTTCGCACTTGTGTTGGTGCAGGAAACCACTTTTGCACTTGTATTAGTGTGGAAAAAACACTTTTCGCACTTGTGTTAGTGTTGAAAAATCACTTTTCGCACTTGTCTTAGTGTTGAAAAACCACTTTTCGCACTTGTGTTGGTGCAGGAAACCACTTTTGCACTTGTATGAGTGTGGAAAAAACACTTTTTGCACTTGTGATAGTGTTGAAAAACCACTTTTCGCACTTGTGTTAGTGTTGAAAAACCACTTTTCGCACTTGTGTTAGTGTTGAAAAACCACTTTTCGCACTTGTGTTGGTGCAGGAAACCACTTTTGCACTTGTATTAGTGTGGAAAAACCACTTTTTGCACTTGTGTTAGTGTTGAAAAACCACTTGTCGCACTTGTGTTGGTGCAGGAAACCACTTTTGCACTTGTATTAGTGTGGCAAAAACACTTTTCGCACTTGTGTTAGTGTTGAAAAACCACTTTTCGCACTTGTGTTGGTGCAGGAAACCACTTTTGCACTTGTATTAGTGTGGAAAAAACACTTTTTGCATTTGTGATAGTGTTGAAAAACCACTTTTCGCACTTGTGTTAGTGTTGAAAAACCTCTTTTCGCACTTGTGTTGGTGCAGGAAACCACTTTTGCACTTGTATTAGTGTGGAAAAACCACTTTCCGCACTTGTGTTAGTGTTGAAAAACCACTTTTCGCACTTGTGTTAGTGTTGAAAAACCACTTTTCGCACTTGTGTTGGTGCAGGAAACCACTTTTGCACTTGTATTAGTGTGGAAAAAACACTTTTTGCACTTGTGATAGTGTTGAAAAACCACTTTTTGCACTTGTGTTAGTGTTGAAAAACCACTTTTCGCACTTGTGTTGGTGCAGGAAACCACTTTTGCACTTGTATTAGTGTGGAAAACCACTTTTCGCACTTGTGTTAGTGTTGAAAACCCACTTTTCGCACTTGTGTTAGTGTTGAAAAACCACTTTTCGCACTTGTGTTGGTGCAGTAAACCACTTTTGCACTTGTATTAGTGTGGAAAAACCACTTTTCGCACTTGTGTTAGTGTTGAAAAACCACTTTTCGCACTTGTGTTAGTGTTGAAAACCCACTTTTCGCACTTGTGTTAGTGTTGAAAAACCACTTTTCGCACTTGTGTTGGTGCAGGAAACCACTTTTGCACTTGTATTAGTGTGGAAAAAACACTTTTTGCATTTGTGATAGTGTTGAAAAACCACTTTTCGCACTTGTGTTAGTGTTGAAAAACCTCTTTTCGCACTTGTGTTGGTGCAGGAAACCACTTTTGCACTTGTATTAGTGTGGAAAAACCACTTTTCGCACTTGTGTTAGTGTTGAAAAACCACTTTTCGCACTTGTGTTAGTGTTGAAAACCCACTTTTCGCACTTGTGTTAGTGTTGAAAAACCACTTTTCGCACCTGTGTTGGTGCAGGAAACCACTTTTGCACTTGTATTAGTGTGGAAAAAACACTTTTTGCATTTGTGAGTGTTGAAAAACCACTTTTCGCACTTGTGTTAGTGTTGAAAAACCTCTTTTCGCACTTGTGTTGGTGCAGGAAACCACTTTTGCACTTGTATTAGTGTGGAAAAACCACTTTTCGCACTTGTGTTAGTGTTGAAAAACCACTTTTCGCACTTGTGTTAGTGTTGAAAAACCACTTTTCGCACTTGTGTTGGTGCAGGAAACCACTTTTGCACTTGTATTAGTGTGGAAAACCACTTTTCGCACTTGTGTTAGTGTTGAAAACCCACTTTTCGCACTTGTGTTAGTGTTGAAAAACCACTTTTCGCACTTGTGTTGGTGCAGGAAACCACTTTTGCACTTGTATTAGTGTGGAAAAACCACGTTTCGACTTGTGTTAGTGTTGAAAAACCACTTTTCGCACTTGTGTTAGTGTTGAAAACCCACTTTTCGCACTTGTGTTAGTGTTGAAAAACCACTTTTCGCACTTGTGTTGGTGCAGGAAACCACTTTTGCACTTGTATTAGTGTGGAAAAACCACTTTTCGCACTTGTGTTAGTGTTGAAAAACCACTTTTCGCACTTGTGTTGGTGCAGGAAACCACTTTTGCACTTGTATTAGTGTGGAAAAACCACTTTTCGCACTTGTGTTAATGTTGAAAAACCACTTTTCGCACTTGTGTTAGTGTTGAAAACCCACTTTTCGCACTTGTGTTAGTGTTGAAAAACCACTTCTCGCACCTGTGTTGGTGCAGGAAACCACTTTTGCACTTGTATTAGTGTGGAAAAAACACTTTTTGCATTTGTGATAGTGTTGAAAAACCACTTTTCGCACTTGTGTTAGTGTTGAAAAACCTCTTTTCGCACTTGTGTTGGTGCAGGAAACCACTTTTGCACTTGTATTAGTGTGGAAAAACCACTTTTCGCACTTGTGTTAGTGTTGAAAAACCACTTTTCGCACTTGTGTTAGTGTTGAAAAACCACTTTTCGCACTTGTGTTGGTGCAGGAAACCACTTTTGCACTTGTATTAGTGTGGAAAAAACACTTTTTGCACTTGTGATAGTGTTGAAAAACCACTTTTCGCACTTGTGTTAGTATTGAAAAACCACTTTTCGCACTTGTGTTGGTGCAGGAAACCACTTTTGCACTTGTATTAGTGTGGAAAACCACTTTTCGCACTTGTGTTAGTGTTGAAAACCCACTTTTCGCACTTGTGTTAGTGTTGAAAAACCACTTTTCGCACTTGTGTTGGTGCAGGAAACCACTTTTGCACTTGTATTAGTGTGGAAAAACCACTTTTCGACTTGTGTTAGTGTTGAAAAACCACTTTTCGCACTTGTGTTAGTGTTGAAAACCCACTTTTCGCACTTGTGTTAGTGTTGAAAAACCACTTTTCGCACTTGTGTTGGTGCAGGAAACCACTTTTGCACTTGTATTAGTGTGGAAAAACCACTTTTCGCACTTGTGTTAGTGTTGAAAAACCACTTTTCGCACTTGTGTTGGTGCAGGAAACCACTTTTGCACATGTATTAGTGTGGAAAAAACACTTTTCGCACTTGTGTTAATGTTGAAAAAACACTTTTCGCACTTTTGTTAGTGTTGAAAAACCACTTTTTGCACTTGTGTTGGTGCAGGAAACCACTTTTGCACTTGTATTAGTGTGGAAAAAACACTTTTTGCACTTGTGATAGTGTTGAAAAACCACTTTTCGCACTTGTGTTAGTGTTGAAAAACCACTTTTCGCACTTGTGTTGGTGCAGGAAACCACTTTTGCACTTGTATTAGTGTGGAAAAACCACTTTTCGCACTTGTGTTAGTGTTGAAAAACCACTTTTCGCACTTGTGTTGGTCCAGGAAACCACTTTTGCACTTGTAGTAGTGTGGAAAAACCACTTTTCGCACTTGTGTTAGTGTTGAAAAACCACTTTTCGCACTTGTGTTAGTGTTGAAAAACCACTTTTCGCACTTGTGTTAGTGTTGAAAAACCACTTTTCGCACTTGTGTTGGTGCAGGAAACCACTTTTGCACTTGTAATAGTGTGGCAAAAACACTTTTCGCACTTGTGTTAGTGTTGAAAAACCACTTTTCGCACTTGTGTTGGTGCAGGAAACCACTTTTGCACTTGTATTAGTGTGGAAAAAACACTTTTTGCATTTGTGATAGTGTTGAAAAACCACTTTTCGCACTTGTGTTAGTGTTGAAAAACCTCTTTTCGCACTTGTGTTGGTGCAGGAAACCACTTTTGCACTTGTATTAGTGTGGAAAAACCACTTTCCGCACTTGTGTTAGTGTTGAAAAACCACTTTTCGCACTTGTGTTAGTGTTGAAAAACCACTTTTCGCACTTGTGTTGGTGCAGGAAACCACTTTTGCACTTGTATTAGTGTGGAAAAAACACTTTTTGCACTTGTGATAGTGTTGAAAAACCACTTTTCGCACTTGTGTTAGTGTTGAAAAACCACTTTTCGCACTTGTGTTGGTGCAGGAAACCACTTTTGCACTTGTATTAGTGTGGAAAAACCACTTTTCGCACTTGTGTTAGTGTTGAAAAACCAGTTTTCGCACTTGTCTTAGTGTTGAAAAACCACTTTTCGCACTTGTGTTGGTGCAGGAAACCACTTTTGCACTTGTATTAGTGTGGAAAAAACACTTTTTGCACTTGTGATAGTGTTGAAAAACCACTTTTCGCACATGTGTTAGTGTTGAAAAACCACTTTTCGCACTTGTGTTGGTGCAGGAAACCACTTTTGCACTTGTATTAGTGTGGAAAAAACCACTTTTCGCACTTGTGTTAGTGTTGAAAAACCACTTTTCGCACTTGTGTTAGTGTTAAAAAACCACTTTTCGCACTTGTGTTGGTGCAGGAAACCACTTTTGCACTTGTATTAGTGTGGAAAAAACACTTTTCGCACTTGTGTTAGTGTTGAAAAATCACTTTTCGCACTTGTCTTAGTGTTGAAAAACCACTTTTCGCACTTGTGTTGGTGCAGGAAACCACTTTTGCACTTGTATTAGTGTGGAAAAAACACTTTTTGCACTTGTGATAGTGTTGAAAAACCACTTTTCGCACCTGTGTTAGTGTTGAAAAACCACTTTTCGCACTTGTGTTGGTGCAGGAAACCACTTTTGCACTTGTATTAGTGTGGAAAACCACTTTTCGCACTTGTGTTAGTGTTGAAAAACCACTTTTCGCACTTGTGTTAGTGTTGAAAAACCACTTTTCGCACTTGTGTTGGTGCAGGAAACCACTTTTGCACTTGTATTAGTGTGGAAAAAACACTTTTTGCACTTGTGATAGTGTTGAAAAACCACTTTTCGCACTTGTGTTGATGTTGAAAAACCACTTTTCGCACTTGTGTTGGTGCAGGAAACCACTTTTGCACTTGTATTAGTGTGGAAAAACGACTTTTCGCACTTGTGTTAGTGTTGAAAAACTACTTTTCGCACTTGTGTTAGTGTTGAAAAACCACTTTTCGCACTTGTGTTAGTGTTGAAAAACCACTTTTCGCACTTGTGTTAGTGTTGAAAAACCACTTTTGCACTTGTATTAGTGTGTAAAAAACACTTTTTGCACTTGTGTTAGTGTTGAAAAAACCACTTTTTGCACTTGTGTTGGTGCAGGAAACCACTTTTGCACTTGTATTAGTGTGGAAAAAACACTTTTTGCACTTGTGATAGTGTTGAAAAACCACTTTTTGCACTTGTGTTAGTGTTGAAAAACCACTTTTCGCACTTGTGTTGGTGCAGGAAACCACTTTTGCACTTGTATTAGTGTGGAAAACCACTTTTCGCACTTGTGTTAGTGTTGAAAACCCACTTTTCGCACTTGTGTTAGTGTTGAAAAACCACTTTTCGCACTTGTGTTGGTGCAGTAAACCACTTTTGCACTTTTATTAGTGTGGAAAAACCACTTTTCGCACTTGTGTTAGTGCTGAAAAACCACTTTTCGCACTTGTGTTAGTGTTGAAAACCCACTTTTCGCACTTGTGTTAGTGTTGAAAAACCACTTTTCGCACTTGTGTTGGTGAAGGAAACCACTTTTGCACTTGTATTAGTGTGGAAAAAACACTTTTTGCATTTGTGATAGTGTTGAAAAACCACTTTTCGCACTTGTGTTAGTGTTGAAAAACCTCTTTTCGCACTTGTGTTGGTGCAGGAAACCACTTTTGCACTTGTATTATTGTGGAAAAACCACTTTTCGCACTTGTGTTAGTGTTGAAAAACCACTTTTCGCACTTGTGTTAGTGTTGAAAACCCACTTTTCGCACTTGTGTTAGTGTTGAAAAACCACTTTTCGCACCTGTGTTGGTGCAGGAAACCACTTTTGCACTTGTATTAGTGTGGAAAAAACACTTTTTGCATTTGTGATAGTGTTGAAAAACCACTTTTCGCACTTGTGTTAGTGTTGAAAAACCTCTTTTCGCACTTGTGTTGGTGCAGGAAACCACTTTTGCACTTGTATTAGTGTGGAAAAACCACTTTTCGCACTTGTGTTAGTGTTGAAAAACCACTTTTCGCACTTGTGTTAGTGTTGAAAAACCACTTTTCGCACTTGTGTTGGTGCAGGAAACCACTTTTGCACTTGTATTAGTGTGGTAAAAACACTTTTTGCACTTGTGATAGTGTTGAAAAACCACTTTTCGCACTTGTGTTAGTGTTGAAAAACCACTTTTCGCACTTGTGTTGGTGCAGGAAACCACTTTTGCACTTGTATTAGTGTGGAAAACCACTTTTCGCACTTGTGTTAGTGTTGAAAACCCACTTTTCGCACTTGTGTTAGTGTTGAAAAACCACTTTTCGCACTTGTGTTGGTGCAGGAAACCACTTTTGCACTTGTATTAGTGTGGAAAAACCACTTTTCGACTTGTGTTAGTGTTGAAAAACCACTTTTCGCACTTGTGTTAGTGTTGAAAACCCACTTTTCGCACTTGTGTTAGTGTTGAAAAACCACTTTTCGCACTTGTGTTGGTGCAGGAAACCACTTTTGCACTTGTATTAGTGTGGAAAAACCACTTTTCGCACTTGTGTTAGTGTTGAAAAACCACTTTTCGCACTTGTGTTGGTGCAGGAAACCACTTTTGCACATGTATTAGTGTGGAAAAAACACTTTTCGCACTTGTGTTAATGTTGAAAAAACACTTTTCGCACTTGTGTTAGTGTTGAAAAACCACTTTTCGCACTTGTGTTGGTGCAGGAAACCACTTTTGCACTTGTATTAGTGTGGAAAAAACACTTTTTGCACTTGTGATAGTGTTGAAAAACCACTTTTCGCACTTGTGTTAGTGTTGAAAAACCACTTTTCGCACTTGTGTTGGTGCAGGAAACCACTTTTGCACTTGTATTAGTGTGGAAAAACCACTTTTCGCACTTGTGTTAGTGTTGAAAAACCACTTTTCGCACTTGTGTTGGTGCAGGAAACCACTTTTGCACTTGTATTAGTGTGGAAAAACCACTTTTCGCACTTGTGTTAGTGTTGAAAAACCACTTTTCGCACTTGTGTTAGTGTTGAAAAACCACTTTTCGCACTTGTGTTGGTGTTGAAAAACCACTTTTCGCACTTGTGTTGGTGCAGGAAACCACTTTTGCACTTGTATTAGTGTGGCAAAAACACTTTTCGCACTTGTGTTAGTGTTGAAAAACCACTTTTCGCACTTGTGTTGGTGCAGGAAACCACTTTTGCACTTGTATTAGTGTGGAAAAAACACTTTTTGCATTTGTGATAGTGTTGAAAAACCACTTTTCGCACTTGTGTTAGTGTTGAAAAACCTCTTTTCGCACTTGTGTTGGTGCAGGAAACCACTTTTGCACTTGTATTAGTGTGGAAAAACCACTTTCCGCACTTGTGTTAGTGTTGAAAAACCACTTTTCGCACTTGTGTTAGTGTTGAAAAACCACTTTTCGCACTTGTGTTGGTGCAGGAAACCACTTTTGCACTTGTATTAGTGTGGAAAAAACACTTTTTGCACTTGTGATAGTGTTGAAAAACCACTTTTTGCACTTGTGTTAGTGTTGAAAAACCACTTTTCGCACTTGTGTTGGTGCAGGAAACCACTTTTGCACTTGTATTAGTGTGGAAAACCACTTTTCGCACTTGTGTTAGTGTTGAAAACCCACTTTTCGCACTTGTGTTAGTGTTGAAAAACCACTTTTCGCACTTGTGTTGGTGCAGTAAACCACTTTTGCACTTGTATTAGTGTGGAAAAACCACTTTTCGCACTTGTGTTAGTGTTGAAAAACCACTTTTCGCACTTGTGTTAGTGTTGAAAACCCACTTTTCGCACTTGTGTTAGTGTTGAAAAACCACTTTTCGCACTTGTGTTGGTGCAGGAAACCACTTTTGCACTTGTATTAGTGTGCAAAAAACACTTTTTGCATTTGTGATAGTGTTGAAAAACCACTTTTCGCACTTGTGTTAGTGTTGAAAAACGTCTTTTCGCACTTGTGTTGGTGCAGGAAACCACTTTTGCACTTGTATTAGTGTGGAAAAACCACTTTTCGCACTTGTGTTAGTGTTGAAAAACCACTTTTCGCACTTGTGTTAGTGTTGAAAACCCACTTTTCGCACTTGTGTTAGTGTTGAAAAACCACTTTTCGCACCTGTGTTGGTGCAGGAAACCACTTTTGCACTTGTATTAGTGTGGAAAAAACACTTTTTGCATTTGTGATAGTGTTGAAAAACCACTTTTCGCACTTGTGTTAGTGTTGAAAAACCTCTTTTCGCACTTGTGTTGGTGCAGGAAACCACTTTTGCACTTGTATTAGTGTGGAAAAACCACTTTTCGCACTTGTGTTAGTGTTGAAAAACCACTTTTCGCACTTGTGTTAGTGTTGAAAAACCACTTTTCGCACTTGTGTTGGTGCAGGAAACCACTTTTGCACTTGTATTAGTGTGGAAAACCACTTTTCGCACTTGTGTTAGTGTTGAAAACCCACTTTTCACACTTGTGTTAGTGTTGAAAAACCACTTTTCGCACTTGTGTTGGTGCAGGAAACCACTTTTGCACTTGTATTAGTGTGGAAAAACCACGTTTCGACTTGTGTTAGTGTTGAAAAACCACTTTTCGCACTTGTGTTAGTGTTGAAAACCCACTTTTCGCACTTGTGTTAGTGTTGAAAAACCACTTTTCGCACTTGTGTTGGTGCAGGAAACCACTTTTGCACTTGTATTAGTGTGGAAAAACCACTTTTCGCACTTGTGTTAGTGTTGAAAAACCACTTTTCGCACTTGTGTTGGTGCAGGAAACCACTTTTGCACTTGTATTAGTGTGGAAAAACCACTTTTCGCACTTGTGTTAATGTTGAAAAACCACTTTTCGCACTTGTGTTAGTGTTGAAAACCCACTTTTCGCACTTGTGTTAGTGTTGAAAAACCACTTCTCGCACCTGTGTTGGTGCAGGAAACCACTTTTGCACTTGTATTAGTGTGGAAAAAACACTTTTTGCATTTGTGATAGTGTTGAAAAACCACTTTTCGCACTTGTGTTAGTGTTGAAAAACCTCTTTTCGCACTTGTGTTGGTGCAGGAAACCACTTTTGCACTTGTATTAGTGTGGAAAAACCACTTTTCGCACTTGTGTTAGTGTTGAAAAACCACTTTTCGCACTTGTGTTAGTGTTGAAAAACCACTTTTCGCACTTGTGTTGGTGCAGGAAACCACTTTTGCACTTGTATTAGTGTGGAAAAACCACTTTTCGCACTTGTGTTAGTGTTGAAAAACCACTTTTCGCACTTGTGTTGGTGCAGGAAACCACTTTTGCACTTGTATTAGTGTTGAAAAACCACTTTTCGCACTTGTGTTAGTGTTGAAAAACCACTTTTTGCACCTGTGTTAGTGTTGAAAAACCACTTTTCGCACTTGTGTTAGTGTTGAAAAACCACTTTTCGCACATGTGTTGGTGCAGGAAACCACTCTTGGACTTGTATTAGTGTGGAAAAAACACTTTTTGCACTTGTGATAGTGTTGAAAAACCACTTTTCGCACTTGTGTTAGTGTTGAAAAACCACTTTTCGCACTTGTGTTGGTGCAGGAAACCACTTTTGCACTTGTATTAGTGTGGAAAAAACCACTTTTCGCACTTGTGTTAGTGTTGAAAAACCACTTTTCGCACTTGTGTTAGTGTTAAAAAACCACTTTTCGCACTTGTGTTGGTGCAGGAAACCACTTTTGCACTTGTATTAGTGTGGAAAAAACACTTTTCGCACTTGTGTTAGTGTTGAAAAATCACTTTTCGCACTTGTCTTAGTGTTGAAAAACCACTTTTCGCACTTGTGTTGGTGCAGGAAACCACTTTTGCACTTGTATGAGTGTGGAAAAAACACTTTTTGCACTTGTGATAGTGTTGAAAAACCACTTTTCGCACTTGTGTTAGTGTTGAAAAACCACTTTTCGCACTTGTGTTAGTGTTGAAAAACCACTTTTCGCACTTGTGTTGGTGCAGGAAACCACTTTTGCACTTGTATTAGTGTGGAAAAACCACTTTTTGCACTTGTGTTAGTGTTGAAAAACCACTTGTCGCACTTGTGTTGGTGCAGGAAACCACTTTTGCACTTGTATTAGTGTGGCAAAAACACTTTTCGCACTTGTGTTAGTGTTGAAAAACCACTTTTCGCACTTGTGTTGGTGCAGGAAACCACTTTTGCACTTGTATTAGTGTGGAAAAAACACTTTTTGCATTTGTGATAGTGTTGAAAAACCACTTTTCGCACTTGTGTTAGTGTTGAAAAACCTCTTTTCGCACTTGTGTTGGTGCAGGAAACCACTTTTGCACTTGTATTAGTGTGGAAAAACCACTTTCCGCACTTGTGTTAGTGTTGAAAAACCACTTTTCGCACTTGTGTTAGTGTTGAAAAACCACTTTTCGCACTTGTGTTGGTGCAGGAAACCACTTTTGCACTTGTATTAGTGTGGAAAAAACACTTTTTGCACTTGTGATAGTGTTGAAAAACCACTTTTTGCACTTGTGTTAGTGTTGAAAAACCACTTTTCGCACTTGTGTTGGTGCAGGAAACCACTTTTGCACTTGTATTAGTGTGGAAAACCACTTTTCGCACTTGTGTTAGTGTTGAAAACCCACTTTTTGCACTTGTGTTAGTGTTGAAAAACCACTTTTCGCACTTGTGTTGGTGCAGTAAACCACTTTTGCACTTGTATTAGTGTGGAAAAACCACTTTTCGCACTTGTGTTAGTGTTGAAAAACCACTTTTCGCACTTGTGTTAGTGTTGAAAACCCACTTTTCGCACTTGTGTTAGTGTTGAAAAACCACTTTTCGCACTTGTGTTGGTGCAGGAAACCACTTTTGCACTTGTATTAGTGTGGAAAAAACACTTTTTGCATTTGTGATAGTGTTGAAAAACCACTTTTCGCACTTGTGTTAGTGTTGAAAAACCTCTTTTCGCACTTGTGTTGGTGCAGGAAACCACTTTTGCACTTGTATTAGTGTGGAAAAACCACTTTTCGCACTTGTGTTAGTGTTGAAAAACCACTTTTCGCACTTGTGTTAGTGTTGAAAACCCACTTTTCGCACTTGTGTTAGTGTTGAAAAACCACTTTTCGCACCTGTGTTGGTGCAGGAAACCACTTTTGCACTTGTATTAGTGTGGAAAAAACACTTTTTGCATTTGTGAGTGTTGAAAAACCACTTTTCGCACTTGTGTTAGTGTTGAAAAACCTCTTTTCGCACTTGTGTTGGTGCAGGAAACCACTTTTGCACTTGTATTAGTGTGGAAAAACCACTTTTCGCACTTGTGTTAGTGTTGAAAAACCACTTTTCGCACTTGTGTTAGTGTTGAAAAACCACTTTTCGCACTTGTGTTGGTGCAGGAAACCACTTTTGCACTTGTATTAGTGTGGAAAACCACTTTTCGCACTTGTGTTAGTGTTGAAAACCCACTTTTCGCACTTGTGTTAGTGTTGAAAAACCACTTTTCGCACTTGTGTTGGTGCAGGAAACCACTTTTGCACTTGTATTAGTGTGGAAAAACCACGTTTCGACTTGTGTTAGTGTTGAAAAACCACTTTTCGCACTTGTGTTAGTGTTGAAAACCCACTTTTCGCACTTGTGTTAGTGTTGAAAAACCACTTTTCGCACTTGTGTTGGTGCAGGAAACCACTTTTGCACTTGTATTAGTGTGGAAAAACCACTTTTCGCACTTGTGTTAGTGTTGAAAAACCACTTTTCGCACTTGTGTTGGTGCAGGAAACCACTTTTGCACTTGTATTAGTGTGGAAAAACCACTTTTCGCACTTGTGTTAATGTTGAAAAACCACTTTTCGCACTTGTGTTAGTGTTGAAAACCCACTTTTCGCACTTGTGTTAGTGTTGAAAAACCACTTCTCGCACCTGTGTTGGTGCAGGAAACCACTTTTGCACTTGTATTAGTGTGGAAAAAACACTTTTTGCATTTGTGATAGTGTTGAAAAACCACTTTTCGCACTTGTGTTAGTGTTGAAAAACCTCTTTTCGCACTTGTGTTGGTGCAGGAAACCACTTTTGCACTTGTATTAGTGTGGAAAAACCACTTTTCGCACTTGTGTTAGTGTTGAAAAACCACTTTTCGCACTTGTGTTAGTGTTGAAAAACCACTTTTCGCACTTGTGTTGGTGCAGGAAATCACTTTTGCACTTGTATTAGTGTGGAAAAAACACTTTTTGCACTTGTGATAGTGTTGAAAAACCACTTTTCGCACTTGTGTTAGTATTGAAAAACCACTTTTCGCACTTGTGTTGGTGCAGGAAACCACTTTTGCACTTGTATTAGTGTGGAAAACCACTTTTCGCACTTGTGTTAGTGTTGAAAACCCACTTTTCGCACTTGTGTTAGTGTTGAAAAACCACTTTTCGCACTTGTGTTGGTGCAGGAAACCACTTTTGCACTTGTATTAGTGTGGAAAAACCACTTTTCGACTTGTGTTAGTGTTGAAAAACCACTTTTCGCACTTGTGTTAGTGTTGAAAACCCACTTTTCGCACTTGTGTTAGTGTTGAAAAACCACTTTTCGCACTTGTGTTGGTGCAGGAAACCACTTTTGCACTTGTATTAGTGTGGAAAAACCACTTTTCGCACTTGTGTTAGTGTTGAAAAACCACTTTTCGCACTTGTGTTGGTGCAGGAAACCACTTTTGCACATGTATTAGTGTGGAAAAAACACTTTTCGCACTTGTGTTAATGTTGAAAAAACACTTTTCGCACTTTTGTTAGTGTTGAAAAACCACTTTTTGCACTTGTGTTGGTGCAGGAAACCACTTTTGCACTTGTATTAGTGTGGAAAAAACACTTTTTGCACTTGTGATAGTGTTGAAAAACCACTTTTCGCACTTGTGTTAGTGTTGAAAAACCACTTTTCGCACTTGTGTTGGTGCAGGAAACCACTTTTGCACTTGTATTAGTGTGGAAAAACCACTTTTCGCACTTGTGTTAGTGTTGAAAAACCACTTTTCGCACTTGTGTTGGTCCAGGAAACCACTTTTGCACTTGTAGTAGTGTGGAAAAACCACTTTTCGCACTTGTGTTAGTGTTGAAAAACCACTTTTCGCACTTGTGTTAGTGTTGAAAAACCACTTTTCGCACTTGTGTTAGTGTTGAAAAACCACTTTTCGCACTTGTGTTGGTGCAGGAAACCACTTTTGCACTTGTAATAGTGTGGCAAAAACACTTTTCGCACTTGTGTTAGTGTTGAAAAACCACTTTTCGCACTTGTGTTGGTGCAGGAAACCACTTTTGCACTTGTATTAGTGTGGAAAAAACACTTTTTGCATTTGTGATAGTGTTGAAAAACCACTTTTCGCACTTGTGTTAGTGTTGAAAAACCTCTTTTCGCACTTGTGTTGGTGCAGGAAACCACTTTTGCACTTGTATTAGTGTGGAAAAACCACTTTCCGCACTTGTGTTAGTGTTGAAAAACCACTTTTCGCACTTGTGTTAGTGTTGAAAAACCACTTTTCGCACTTGTGTTGGTGCAGGAAACCACTTTTGCACTTGTATTAGTGTGGAAAAAACACTTTTTGCACTTGTGATAGTGTTGAAAAACCACTTTTCGCACTTGTGTTAGTGTTGAAAAACCACTTTTCGCACTTGTGTTGGTGCAGGAAACCACTTTTGCACTTGTATTAGTGTGGAAAAACCACTTTTCGCACTTGTGTTAGTGTTGAAAAACCAGTTTTCGCACTTGTCTTAGTGTTGAAAAACCACTTTTCGCACTTGTGTTGGTGCAGGAAACCACTTTTGCACTTGTATTAGTGTGGAAAAAACACTTTTTGCACTTGTGATAGTGTTGAAAAACCACTTTTCGCACATGTGTTAGTGTTGAAAAACCACTTTTCGCACTTGTGTTGGTGCAGGAAACCACTTTTGCACTTGTATTAGTGTGGAAAAAACCACTTTTCGCACTTGTGTTAGTGTTGAAAAACCACTTTTCGCACTTGTGTTAGTGTTAAAAAACCACTTTTCGCACTTGTGTTGGTGCAGGAAACCACTTTTGCACTTGTATTAGTGTGGAAAAAACACTTTTCGCACTTGTGTTAGTGTTGAAAAATCACTTTTCGCACTTGTCTTAGTGTTGAAAAACCACTTTTCGCACTTGTGTTGGTGCAGGAAACCACTTTTGCACTTGTATTAGTGTGGAAAAAACACTTTTTGCACTTGTGATAGTGTTGAAAAACCACTTTTCGCACCTGTGTTAGTGTTGAAAAACCACTTTTCGCACTTGTGTTGGTGCAGGAAACCACTTTTGCACTTGTATTAGTGTGGAAAACCACTTTTCGCACTTGCGTTAGTGTTGAAAAACCACTTTTCGCACTTGTGTTAGTGTTGAAAAACCACTTTTCGCACTTGTGTTGGTGCAGGAAACCACTTTTGCACTTGTATTAGTGTGGAAAAAACACTTTTTGCACTTGTGATAGTGTTGAAAAACCACTTTTCGCACTTGTGTTGATGTTGAAAAACCACTTTTCGCACTTGTGTTGGTGCAGGAAACCACTTTTGCACTTGTATTAGTGTGGAAAAACGACTTTTCGCACTTGTGTTAGTGTTGAAAAACTACTTTTCGCACTTGTGTTAGTGTTGAAAAACCACTTTTCGCACTTGTGTTAGTGTTGAAAAACCACTTTTCGCACTTGTGTTAGTGTTGAAAAACCACTTTTGCACTTGTATTAGTGTGTAAAAAACACTTTTTGCACTTGTGTTAGTGTTGAAAAAACCACTTTTTGCACTTGTGTTGGTGCAGGAAACCACTTTTACACTTGTATTAGTGTGGAAAAACCACTTTTCGCACTTGTGTTAGTGTTGAAAAACCACTTTTCGCACTTGTGTTAGTGTTGAAAAACCACTTTTCGCACTTGTGTTGGTGCAGGAAACCACTTTTGCACTTGTATTAGTGTGGAAAAAACACTTTTTGCACTTGTGATAGTGTTGAAAAACCACTTTTCGCACTTGTGTTAGTGTTGAAAAACCACTTTTCGCACTTGTGTTGGTGCAGGAAACCACTTTTATACTTGTATTAGTGTGGAAAAACCACTTTTCGCAATTGTGTTGGTGTTGAAAAACCACTTTTCGCACTTGTGTTAGTGTTGAAAAACCACTTTTCGCACTTGTGTTAGTGTTGAAAAACTACTTTTCGCACTTGTGTTGGTGCAGGAAACCACTTTTGCACTTGTATTAGTGTGGAAAAAACACTTTTTGCACTTGTGATAGTGTTGAAAAACCACTTTTTGCACTTGTGTTGGTGCAGGAAACCACTTTTGCACTTGTATTAGTGTGGAAAAAACACTTTTTGCACTTGTGATAGTGTTGAAAAACCACTTTTCGCACTTGTGTTAGTGTTGAAAAACCACTTTTCGCACTTGTGTTAGTGTTGAAAAACTACTTTTAGCACTTGTGTTGGTGCAGGAAACCACTTTTGCACTTGTATTAGTGTGGAAAAAACACTTTTTGCACTTGTGATAGTGTTGAAAAACCACTTTTCGCACTTGTGTTAGTGTTGAAAAACCACTTTTCGCACTTGTGTTGGTGCAGGAAACCACTTTTGCACTTGTATTAGTGTGGAAAAACCACTTTTCGCACTTGTGTTAGTGTTGAAAAACCACTTTTCGCACTTGTGTTGGTGCAGGAAACCACTTTTGCACTTGTATTAGTGTGGAAAAAACACTTTTTGCACTTGTGATAGTGTTGAAAAACCACTTTTCGCACCTGTGTTAGTGTTGAAAAACCACTTTTCGCACTTGTGTTGGTGCAGGAAACCACTTTTGCACTTGTATTAGTGTGGAAAACCACTTTTCGCACTTGCGTTAGTGTTGAAAAACCACTTTTCGCACTTGTGTTAGTGTTGAAAAACCACTTTTCGCACTTGTGTTGGTGCAGGAAACCACTTTTGCACTTGTATTAGTGTGGAAAAAACACTTTTTGCACTTGTGATAGTGTTGAAAAACCACTTTTCGCACTTGTGTTGATGTTGAAAAACCACTTTTCGCACTTGTGTTGGTGCAGGAAACCACTTTTGCACTTGTATTAGTGTGGAAAAACGACTTTTCGCACTTGTGTTAGTGTTGAAAAACTACTTTTCGCACTTGTGTTAGTGTTGAAAAACCACTTTTCGCACTTGTGTTAGTGTTGAAAAACCACTTTTCGCACTTGTGTTAGTGTTGAAAAACCACTTTTGCACTTGTATTAGTGTGTAAAAAACACTTTTTGCACTTGTGTTAGTGTTGAAAAAACCACTTTTTGCACTTGTGTTGGTGCAGGAAACCACTTTTACACTTGTATTAGTGTGGAAAAACCACTTTTCGCACTTGTGTTAGTGTTGAAAAACCACTTTTCGCACTTGTGTTAGTGTTGAAAAACCACTTTTCGCACTTGTGTTGGTGCAGGAAACCACTTTTGCACTTGTATTAGTGTGGAAAAAACACTTTTTGCACTTGTGATAGTGTTGAAAAACCACTTTTCGCACTTGTGTTAGTGTTGAAAAACCACTTTTCGCACTTGTGTTGGTGCAGGAAACCACTTTTATACTTGTATTAGTGTGGAAAAACCACTTTTCGCAATTGTGTTGGTGTTGAAAAACCACTTTTCGCACTTGTGTTAGTGTTGAAAAACCACTTTTCGCACTTGTGTTAGTGTTGAAAAACTACTTTTCGCACTTGTGTTGGTGCAGGAAACCACTTTTGCACTTGTATTAGTGTGGAAAAAACACTTTTTGCACTTGTGATAGTGTTGAAAAACCACTTTTTGCACTTGTGTTGGTGCAGGAAACCACTTTTGCACTTGTATTAGTGTGGAAAAAACACTTTTTGCACTTGTGATAGTGTTGAAAAACCACTTTTCGCACTTGTGTTAGTGTTGAAAAACCACTTTTCGCACTTGTGTTAGTGTTGAAAAACTACTTTTAGCACTTGTGTTGGTGCAGGAAACCACTTTTGCACTTGTATTAGTGTGGAAAAAACACTTTTTGCACTTGTGATAGTGTTGAAAAACCACTTTTCGCACTTGTGTTAGTGTTGAAAAACCACTTTTCGCACTTGTGTTGGTGCAGGAAACCACTTTTGCACTTGTATTAGTGTGGAAAAACCACTTTTCGCACTTGTGTTAGTGTTGAAAAACCACTTTTCGCACTTGTGTTGGTGCAGGAAACCACTTTTGCACTTGTATTAGTGTTGAAAAACCACTTTTCGCACTTGTGTTAGTGTTGAAAAACCACTTTTTGCACCTGTGTTAGTGTTGAAAAACCACTTTTCGCACTTGTGTTAGTGTTGAAAAACCACTTTTCGCACATGTGTTGGTGCAGGAAACCACTCTTGGACTTGTATTAGTGTGGAAAAAACACTTTTTGCACTTGTGATAGTGTTGAAAAACCACTTTTCGCACTTGTGTTAGTGTTGAAAAACCACTTTTCGCACTTGTGTTGGTGCAGGAAACCACTTTTGCACTTGTATTAGTGTGGAAAAAACCACTTTTCGCACTTGTGTTAGTGTTGAAAAACCACTTTTCGCACTTGTGTTAGTGTTAAAAACCACTTTTCGCACTTGTGTTGGTGCAGGAAACCACTTTTGCACTTGTATTAGTGTGGAAAAAACACTTTTCGCACTTGTGTTAGTGTTGAAAAATCACTTTTCGCACTTGTCTTAGTGTTGAAAAACCACTTTTCGCACTTGTGTTGGTGCAGGAAACCACTTTTGCACTTGTATGAGTGTGGAAAAAACACTTTTTGCACTTGTGATAGTGTTGAAAAACCACTTTTCGCACTTGTGTTAGTGTTGAAAAACCACTTTTCGCACTTGTGTTAGTGTTGAAAAACCACTTTTCGCACTTGTGTTGGTGCAGGAAACCACTTTTGCACTTGTATTAGTGTGGAAAAACCACTTTTTGCACTTGTGTTAGTGTTGAAAAACCACTTGTCGCACTTGTGTTGGTGCAGGAAACCACTTTTGCACTTGTATTAGTGTGGAAAAACCACTTTTCGCACTTGTGTTAGTGTTGAAAAACCACTTTTCGCACTTGTGTTAGTGTTGAAAAACCACTTTTCGCACTTGTGTTAGTGTTGAAAAACCACTTTTGCACTTGTATTAGTGTGGAAAAACCACTTTTCGCACTTGTGTTAGTGTTGAAAAACCACTTTTCGCACTTGTGTTAGTGTTGAAAAACCACTTTTCGCACTTGTGTTGGTGCAGGAAATCACTTTTGCACTTGTATTAGTGTTGAAAAACCACTTTTCACACTTGTGTTAGTGTTGAAAAACCACTTTTTGCACTTGTGTTAGTGTTGAAAAACCACTTTTCGCACTTGTGTTAGTGTTGAAAAACCACTTTTCGCACTTGTGTTGGTGCAGGAAACCACTTTTGGACTTGTATTAGTGTGGAAAAAACACTTTTCGCACTTGTGTTAGTGTTGAAAAACCACTTTTTGTACTTGTGTTAGTGTTGAAAAACCACTTTTCGCACTTGTGTTAGTGTTGAAAAACCACTTTTCGCACTTGTGTTAGTGTTGAAAAACCACTTTTTGCACTTGTGTTAGTGTTGAAAAACCACTTTTCGCACTTGTGTTAGTGTTGAAAAACCACTTTTCGCACTTGTGTTGGTGCAGGAAACCACTTTTGCACTTGTATTAGTGTGGAAAAAACACTTTTCGCACTTGTGTTAGTGAAGGAAACCACTTTTCGCACTTGTATTAGTGTGGAAAAATCACTTTTCGCACTTGTGTTAGTGTTGAAAAACCACTTTTCGCACTTGTGTTAATGTTGAAAAACCACTTTTCGCACTTGTGTTAGTGTTGAAAAACCACTTTTCGCACTTGTGTTAGTGTTGAAAAACCACTTTTCGCACTTGTGTTAGTGTTGAAAAACCACTTTTCGCACTTGTGTTAGTGTTGAAAAACTACTTTTCGCACTTGTGTTGGTGCAGGAAACCACTTTTGCACTTGTATTAGTGTGGAAAAAACACTTTTTGCACTTGTGATAGTGTTGAAAAACCACTTTTCGCACTTGTGTTAGTGTTGAAAAACCACGTTTCGCACTTTTGTTGGTGCAGGAAACCACTTTTGCACTTGTATTAGTGTGGAAAAACCACTTTTCGCACTTGTGTTAGTGTTGAAAAACCACTTTTCGCACTTGTGTTGGTGCAGGAAACCACTTTTGCACTTGTATTAGTGTTGAAAAACCACTTTTCGCACTTGTGTTAGTGTTGAAAAACCACTTTTTGCACTTGTGTTAGTGTTGAAAAACCACTTTTTGCACTTGTGTTAGTGTTGAAAAACCACTTTTCGCACTTGTGTTAGTGTTGAAAAACCACTTTTCGCACGTGTTGGTGCAGGAAACCACTTTTGGACTTGTATTAGTGTGGAAAAAACACTTTTTGCACTTGTGATAGTGTTGAAAAACCACTTTTCGCACTTGTGTTAGTGTTGAAAAACCACTTTTCGCACTCGTGTTGGTGCAGGAAACCACTTTTGCACTTGTATTAGTGTGGAAAAAACCACTTTTTGCACTTGTGTTAGTGTTGAAAAACACCTTTTCGCACTTATGTTAGTGTTAAAAAACCACTTTTCGCACTTGTGTTGGTGCAGGAAACCACTTTTGCACTTGTATTAGTGTGGAAAAAACACTTTTCGCACTTGTGTTAGTGTTGAAAAATCACTTTTCGCACTTGTCTTAGTGTTGAAAAACCACTTTTCGCACTTGTGTTGGTGCAGGAAACCACTTTTGCACTTGTATGAGTGTGGAAAAAACACTTTTTGCACTTGTGATAGTGTTGAAAAACCACTTTTCGCACTTGTGTTAGTGTTGAAAAACCACTTTTCACACTTGTGTTAGTGTTGAAAAACCACTTTTGGCACTTGTGTTAGTGTTGAAAAACCACTTTTCGCACTTGTGTTGGTGCAGGAAACCACTTTTGCACTTGTATTAGTGTGGAAAAACCACTTTTTGCACTTGTGTTAGTGTTGAAAAACCACTTTTCGCACTTGTGTTGGTGCAGGAAACCACTTTTGCACTTGTATTAGTGTTGAAAAACCACTTTTCGCACTTGTGTTAGTGTTGAAAAACCACTTTTCGCACTTGTGTTAGTGTTGAAAAACCACTTTTCGCACTCGTGTTAGTGTTGAAAAACCACTTTTGCACTTGTATTAGTGCGGAAAAAACACTTTTTGCACTTGTGATAGTGTTGAAAAACCACTTTTCGCACTCGTGTTGGTGCAGGAAACCACCTTTGCACTTGTATTAGTGTGGAAAAACCACTTTTCGCACTTGTGTTAGTGTTGAAAAACCAGTTTTCGCACTTGTCTTAGTGTTGAAAAACCACTTTTCGCACTTGTGTTGGTGCAGGAAACCACTTTTGCACTTGTATTAGTGTGGAAAAAACACTTTTTGCACTTGTGATAGTGTTGAAAACCACTTTTCGCACTTCTGTTAGTGTTGAAAAACCACTTTTCGCACTTGTGTTGGTGCAGGAAACCACTTTTGCACTTGTATTAGTGTGGAAAAAACCACTTTTCGCACTTGTGTTAGTGTTGAAAAACCACTTTTCGCACTTGTGTTAGTGTTAAAAAACCACTTTTCGCACTTGTGTTGGTGCAGGAAACCACTTTTGCACTTGTATTAGTGTGGAAAAAACACTTTTCGCACTTGTGTTAGTGTTGAAAAATCACTTTTCGCACTTGTCTTAGTGTTGAAAAACCACTTTTCGCACTTGTGTTGGTGCAGGAAACCACTTTTGCACTTGTATTAGTGTGGAAAAAACACTTTTTGCACTTGTGATAGTGTTGAAAAACCACTTTTCGCACCTGTGTTAGTGTTGAAAAACCACTTTTCGCACTTGTGTTGGTGCAGGAAACCACTTTTGCACTTGTATTAGTGTGGAAAACCACTTTTCGCACTTGTGTTAGTGTTGAAAAACCACTTTTCGCACTTGTGTTAGTGTTGAAAAACCACTTTTCGCACTTGTGTTGGTGCAGGAAACCACTTTTGCACTTGTATTAGTGTGGAAAAAACACTTTTTGCACTTGTGATAATGTTGAAAAACCACTTTTCGCACTTGTGTTGATGTTGAAAAACCACTTTTCGCACTTGTGTTGGTGCAGGAAACCACTTTTGCACTTGTATTAGTGTGGAAAAACGACTTTTCGCACTTGTGTTAGTGTTGAAAAACTACTTTTCCCACTTGTGTTAGTGTTGAAAAACCACTTTTCGCACTTGTGTTAGTGTTGAAAAACCACTTTTCGCACTTGTGTTAGTGTTGAAAAACCACTTTTGCACTTGTATTAGTGTGTAAAAAACACTTTTTGCACTTGTGTTAGTGTTGAAAAACCACTTTTTGCACTTGTGTTGGTGCAGGAAACCACTTTTACACTTGTATTAGTGTGGAAAAAACCACTTTTCGCACTTGTGTTAGTGTTGAAAAACCACTTTTCGCACTTGTGTTAGTGTTGAAAAACCACTTTTCGCACTTGTGTTAGTGTTGAAAAACCACTTTTCGCACTTGTGTTGGTGCAGGAAACCACTTTTGCACTTGTATTAGTGTGGAAAAAACACTTTTTGCACTTGTGATAGTGTTGAAAAACCACTTTTCGCACTTCTGTTAGTTTTGAAAAACCACTTTTCGCACTTGTGTTGGTGCAGGAAACCACTTTTATACTTGTATTAGTGTGGAAAAACCACTTTTCGCAATTGTGTTGGTGTTGAAAAACCACTTTTCGCACTTGTGTTAGTGTTGAAAAACCACTTTTCGCACTTGTGTTAGTGTTGAAAAACTACTTTTCGCACTTGTGTTGGTGCAGGAAACCACTTTTGCACTTGTATTAGTGTGGAAAAAACACTTTTTGCACTTGTGAAATTGTTGAAAAACCACTTTTTGCACTTGTGTTGGTGCAGGAAACCACTTTTGCACTTGTATTAGTGTGGAAAAAACACTTTTTGCACTTGTGATAGTGTTGAAAAACCACTTTTCGCACTTGTGTTAGTGTTGAAAAACCACTTTTCGCACTTGTGTTAGTGTTGAAAAACTACTTTTAGCACTTGTGTTGGTGCAGGAAACCACTTTTGCACTTGTATTAGTGTGGAAAAAACACTTTTTGCACTTGTGATAGTGTTGAAAAACCACTTTTCGCACTTGTGTTAGTGTTGAAAAACCACTTTTCGCACTTGTGTTGGTGCAGGAAACCACTTTTGCACTTGTATTAGTGTGGAAAAACCACTTTTCGCACTTGTGTTAGTGTTGAAAAACCACTTTTCGCACTTGTGTTGGTGCAGGAAACCACTTTTGCACTTGTATTAGTGTTGAAAAACCACTTTTCGCACTTGTGTTAGTGTTGAAAAACCACTTTTTGCACCTGTGTTAGTGTTGAAAAACCACTTTTCGCACTTGTGTTAGTGTTGAAAAACCACTTTTCGCACATGTGTTGGTGCAGGAAACCACTCTTGGACTTGTATTAGTGTGGAAAAAACACTTTTTGCACTTGTGATAGTGTTGAAAAACCACTTTTCGCACTTGTGTTAGTGTTAAAAAACCACTTTTCGCACTTGTGTTGGTGCAGGAAACCACTTTTGCACTTGTATTAGTGTGGAAAAAAACACTTTTCGCACTTGTGTTAGTGTTGAAAAATCACTTTTCGCACTTGTCTTAGTGTTGAAAAACCACTTTTCGCACTTGTGTTGGTGCAGGAAACCACTTTTGCACTTGTATGAGTGTGGAAAAAACACTTTTTGCACTTGTGATAGTGTTGAAAAACCACTTTTCGCACTTGTGTTAGTGTTGAAAAACCACTTTTCACACTTGTGTTAGTGTTGAAAAACCACTTTTCGCACTTGTGTTAGTGTTGAAAAACCACTTTTCGCACTTGTGTTGGTGCAGGAAACCACTTTTGCACTTGTATTAGTGTGGAAAAACCACTTTTTGCACTTGTGTTAGTGTTGAAAAACCACTTTTCGCACTTGTGTTGGTGCAGGAAACCACTTTTGCACTTGTATTAGTGTTGAAAAACCACTTTTCGCACTTGTGTTAGTGTTGAAAAACCACTTTTCGCACTTGTGTTAGTGTTGAAAAACCACTTTTCGCACTTGTGTTAGTGTTGAAAAACCACTTTTGCACTTGTATTAGTGCGGAAAAAACACTTTTTGCACTTGTGATAGTGTTGAAAAACCACTTTTCGCACTCGTGTTGGTGCAGGAAACCACCTTTGCACTTGTATTAGTGTGGAAAAACCACTTTTCGCACTTGTGTTGGTGCAGGAAACCACTTTTGCACTTGTATTAGTGTGGAAAAAACCACTTTTCGCACTTGTGTTAGTGTTGAAAAACCACTTTTCGCACTTGTGTTAGTGTTAAAAAACCACATTTCGCACTTGTGTTGGTGCAGGAAACCACTTTTGCACTTGTATTAGTGTGGAAAAAACACTTTTCGCACTTGTGTTAGTGTTGAAAAATCACTTTTCGCACTTGTCTTAGTGTTGAAAAACCACTTTTGGCACTTGTGTTAGTGTTGAAAAACCACTTTTCGCACTTGT
The DNA here is from genome assembly GCF_964187855.1 of Myxine glutinosa. Taxonomy (NCBI): domain Eukaryota; kingdom Metazoa; phylum Chordata; class Myxini; order Myxiniformes; family Myxinidae; genus Myxine; species Myxine glutinosa. The sequence goes on from NW_027617406.1 coordinate 44,972, forward strand.
GTTGGTGCAGGAAACCACTTTTGCACTTGTATTAGTGTGGAAAAACCACTTTTTGCACTTGTGTTAGTGTTGAAAAACCACTTTTCGCACTTGTGTTGGTGCAGGAAACCACTTTTGCACTTGTATTAGTGTTGAAAAACCACTTTTCGCACTTGTGTTAGTGTTGAAAAACCACTTTTCGCACTTGTGTTAGTGTTGAAAAACCACTTTTCGCACTCGTGTTAGTGTTGAAAAACCACTTTTGCACTTGTATTAGTGCGGAAAAAACACTTTTTGCACTTGTGATAGTGTTGAAAAACCACTTTTCGCACTCGTGTTGGTGCAGGAAACCACCTTTGCACTTGTATTAGTGTGGAAAAACCACTTTTCGCACTTGTGTTAGTGTTGAAAAACCAGTTTTCGCACTTGTCTTAGTGTTGAAAAACCACTTTTCGCACTTGTGTTGGTGCAGGAAACCACTTTTGCACTTGTATTAGTGTGGAAAAAACACTTTTTGCACTTGTGATAGTGTTGAAAACCACTTTTCGCACTTCTGTTAGTGTTGAAAAACCACTTTTCGCACTTGTGTTGGTGCAGGAAACCACTTTTGCACTTGTATTAGTGTGGAAAAAACCACTTTTCGCACTTGTGTTAGTGTTGAAAAACCACTTTTCGCACTTGTGTTAGTGTTAAAAAACCACTTTTCGCACTTGTGTTGGTGCAGGAAACCACTTTTGCACTTGTATTAGTGTGGAAAAAACACTTTTCGCACTTGTGTTAGTGTTGAAAAATCACTTTTCGCACTTGTCTTAGTGTTGAAAAACCACTTTTCGCACTTGTGTTGGTGCAGGAAACCACTTTTGCACTTGTATTAGTGTGGAAAAAACACTTTTTGCACTTGTGATAGTGTTGAAAAACCACTTTTCGCACCTGTGTTAGTGTTGAAAAACCACTTTTCGCACTTGTGTTGGTGCAGGAAACCACTTTTGCACTTGTATTAGTGTGGAAAACCACTTTTCGCACTTGTGTTAGTGTTGAAAAACCACTTTTCGCACTTGTGTTAGTGTTGAAAAACCACTTTTCGCACTTGTGTTGGTGCAGGAAACCACTTTTGCACTTGTATTAGTGTGGAAAAAACACTTTTTGCACTTGTGATAATGTTGAAAAACCACTTTTCGCACTTGTGTTGATGTTGAAAAACCACTTTTCGCACTTGTGTTGGTGCAGGAAACCACTTTTGCACTTGTATTAGTGTGGAAAAACGACTTTTCGCACTTGTGTTAGTGTTGAAAAACTACTTTTCCCACTTGTGTTAGTGTTGAAAAACCACTTTTCGCACTTGTGTTAGTGTTGAAAAACCACTTTTCGCACTTGTGTTAGTGTTGAAAAACCACTTTTGCACTTGTATTAGTGTGTAAAAAACACTTTTTGCACTTGTGTTAGTGTTGAAAAACCACTTTTTGCACTTGTGTTGGTGCAGGAAACCACTTTTACACTTGTATTAGTGTGGAAAAACCACTTTTCGCACTTGTGTTAGTGTTGAAAAACCACTTTTCGCACTTGTGTTAGTGTTGAAAAACCACTTTTCGCACTTGTGTTAGTGTTGAAAAACCACTTTTCGCACTTGTGTTGGTGCAGGAAACCACTTTTGCACTTGTATTAGTGTGGAAAAAACACTTTTTGCACTTGTGATAGTGTTGAAAAACCACTTTTCGCACTTCTGTTAGTTTTGAAAAACCACTTTTCGCACTTGTGTTGGTGCAGGAAACCACTTTTATACTTGTATTAGTGTGGAAAAACCACTTTTCGCAATTGTGTTGGTGTTGAAAAACCACTTTTCGCACTTGTGTTAGTGTTGAAAAACCACTTTTCGCACTTGTGTTAGTGTTGAAAAACTACTTTTCGCACTTGTGTTGGTGCAGGAAACCACTTTTGCACTTGTATTAGTGTGGAAAAAACACTTTTTGCACTTGTGAAATTGTTGAAAAACCACTTTTTGCACTTGTGTTGGTGCAGGAAACCACTTTTGCACTTGTATTAGTGTGGAAAAAACACTTTTTGCACTTGTGATAGTGTTGAAAAACCACTTTTCGCACTTGTGTTAGTGTTGAAAAACCACTTTTCGCACTTGTGTTAGTGTTGAAAAACTACTTTTAGCACTTGTGTTGGTGCAGGAAACCACTTTTGCACTTGTATTAGTGTGGAAAAAACACTTTTTGCACTTGTGATAGTGTTGAAAAACCACTTTTCGCACTTGTGTTAGTGTTGAAAAACCACTTTTCGCACTTGTGTTGGTGCAGGAAACCACTTTTGCACTTGTATTAGTGTGGAAAAACCACTTTTCGCACTTGTGTTAGTGTTGAAAAACCACTTTTCGCACTTGTGTTGGTGCAGGAAACCACTTTTGCACTTGTATTAGTGTTGAAAAACCACTTTTCGCACTTGTGTTAGTGTTGAAAAACCACTTTTTGCACCTGTGTTAGTGTTGAAAAACCACTTTTCGCACTTGTGTTAGTGTTGAAAAACCACTTTTCGCACATGTGTTGGTGCAGGAAACCACTCTTGGACTTGTATTAGTGTGGAAAAAACACTTTTTGCACTTGTGATAGTGTTGAAAAACCACTTTTCGCACTTGTGTTAGTGTTAAAAAACCACTTTTCGCACTTGTGTTGGTGCAGGAAACCACTTTTGCACTTGTATTAGTGTGGAAAAAACACTTTTCGCACTTGTGTTAGTGTTGAAAAATCACTTTTCGCACTTGTCTTAGTGTTGAAAAACCACTTTTCGCACTTGTGTTGGTGCAGGAAACCACTTTTGCACTTGTATGAGTGTGGAAAAAACACTTTTTGCACTTGTGATAGTGTTGAAAAACCACTTTTCGCACTTGTGTTAGTGTTGAAAAACCACTTTTCACACTTGTGTTAGTGTTGAAAAACCACTTTTCGCACTTGTGTTAGTGTTGAAAAACCACTTTTCGCACTTGTGTTGGTGCAGGAAACCACTTTTGCACTTGTATTAGTGTGGAAAAACCACTTTTTGCACTTGTGTTAGTGTTGAAAAACCACTTTTCGCACTTGTGTTGGTGCAGGAAACCACTTTTGCACTTGTATTAGTGTTGAAAAACCACTTTTCGCACTTGTGTTAGTGTTGAAAAACCACTTTTCGCACTTGTGTTAGTGTTGAAAAACCACTTTTCGCACTTGTGTTAGTGTTGAAAAACCACTTTTGCACTTGTATTAGTGCGGAAAAAACACTTTTTGCACTTGTGATAGTGTTGAAAAACCACTTTTCGCACTCGTGTTGGTGCAGGAAACCACCTTTGCACTTGTATTAGTGTGGAAAAACCACTTTTCGCACTTGTGTTGGTGCAGGAAACCACTTTTGCACTTGTATTAGTGTGGAAAAAACCACTTTTCGCACTTGTGTTAGTGTTGAAAAACCACTTTTCGCACTTGTGTTAGTGTTAAAAAACCACATTTCGCACTTGTGTTGGTGCAGGAAACCACTTTTGCACTTGTATTAGTGTGGAAAAAACACTTTTCGCACTTGTGTTAGTGTTGAAAAATCACTTTTCGCACTTGTCTTAGTGTTGAAAAACCACTTTTCGCACTTGTGTTGGTGCAGGAAACCACTTTTGCACTTGTATTAATGTGGAAAAAACACTTTTTGCACTTGTGATAGTGTTGAAAAACCACTTTTCGCACTCGTGTTGGTGCAGGAAACCACCTTTGCACTTGTATTAGTGTGGAAAAACCACTTTTCGCACTTGTGTTGGTGCAGGAAACCACTTTTGCACTTGTATTAGTGTGGAAAAAACCACTTTTCGCACTTGTGTTAGTGTTGAAAAACCACTTTTCGCACTTGTGTTAGTGTTAAAAAACCACTTTTCGCACTTGTGTTGGTGCAGGAAACCACTTTTGCACTTGTATTAGTGTGGAAAAAACACTTTTCGCACTTGTGTTAGTGTTGAAAAATCACTTTTCGCACTTGTCTTAGTGTTGAAAAACCACTTTTCGCACTTGTGTTGGTGCAGGAAACCACTTTTGCACTTGTATTAGTGTGGAAAAAACACTTTTTGCACTTGTGATAGTGTTGAAAAACCACTTTTCGCACCTGTGTTAGTGTTGAAAAACCACTTTTCGCACTTGTGTTGGTGCAGGAAACCACTTTTGCACTTGTATTAGTGTGGAAAACCACTTTTCGCACTTGTGTTAGTGTTGAAAAACCACTTTTCGCACTTGTGTTAGTGTTGAAAAACCACTTTTCGCACTTGTGTTGGTGCAGGAAACCACTTTTGCACTTGTATTAGTGTGGAAAAAACACTTTTTGCACTTGTGATAATGTTGAAAAAACACTTTTCGCACTTGTGTTGATGTTGAAAAACCACTTTTCGCACTTGTGTTGGTGCAGGAAACCACTTTTGCACTTGTATTAGTGTGGAAAAACGACTTTTCGCACCTGTGTTATTGTTGAAAAACTACTTTTCCCACTTGTGTTAGTGTTGAAAAACCGCTTTTCGCACTTGTGTTAGTGTTGAAAAACCACTTTTCGCACTTGTATTAGTGTGGAAAAAACACTTTTTGCACTTGTGATAGTGTTGAAAAACCACTTTTCGCACTTGTGTTAGTGTTGAAAAACCACTTTTCGCACTTGTGTTGGTGCAGGAAACCACTTTTATACTTGTATTAGTGTGGAAAAACCACTTTTCGCAATTGTGTTGGTGTTGAAAAACCACTTTTCGCACTTGTGTTAGTGTTGAAACACTACTTTTCGCACTTGTGTTGGTGCAGGAAACCACTTTTGCACTTGTATTAGTGTGGAAAAACCACTTTTCGCAATTGTGTTGGTGTTGAAAAACCACTTTTCGCACTTGTGTTAGTGTTGAAAAACCACTTTTCGCACTTGTGTTGGTGCAGGAAACCACTTTTATACTTGTATTAGTGTGGAAAAATCACTTTTCGCAATCGTTTTGGTGTTGAAAAACCACTTTTCGCACTTGTGTTAGTGTTGAAAAACTACTTTTCGCACTTGTGTTGGTGCAGGAAACCACTTTTGCACTTGTATTAGTGTGGAAAAAACACTTTTTGCACTTGTGATAGTGTTGAAAAACCACTTTTTGCACTTGTGTTGGTGCAGGAAACCACTTTTGCACTTGTATTAGTGTGGAAAAAACACTTTTTGCACTTGTGATAGTGTTGAAAAACCACTTTTCGCACTTGTGTTAGTGTTGAAAAACCACTTTTCGCACTTGTGTTAGTGTTGAAAAACTACTTTTAGCACTTGTGTTGGTGCAGGAAATCACTTTTGCACTTGTATTAGTGTGGAAAAAACACTTTTTGCACTTGTGATAGTGTTGAAAAACCACTTTTCGCACTTGTGTTAGTGTTGAAAAACCACTTTTCGCACTTGTGTTGGTGCAGGAAACCACTTTTGCACTTGTATTAGTGTGGAAAAACCACTTTTCGCACTTGTGTTAGTGTTGAAAAACCACTTTTCGCACTTGTGTTGGTGCAGGAAACCACTTTTGCACTTGTATTAGTGTTGAAAAACCACTTTTCGCACTTGTGTTAGTGTTGAAAAACCACTTTTTGCACCTGTGTTAGTGTTGAAAAACCACTTTTCGCACTTGTGTTAGTGTTGAAAAACCACTTTTCGCACATGTGTTGGTGCAGGAAACCACTCTTGGACTTGTATTAGTGTGGAAAAAACACTTTTTGCACTTGTGATAGTGTTGAAAAACCACTTTTTGCACTTGTGTTAGTGTTGAAAAACCACTTTTCCACTTGTGTTGGTGCAGGAAACCACTTTTGCACTTGTATTAGTGTGGAAAAAACCACTTTTCGCACTTGTGTTAGTGTTGAAAAACCACTTTTCGCACTTGTGTTAGTGTTAAAAAACCACTTTTCGCACTTGTGTTGGTGCAGGAAACCACTTTTGCACTTGTATTAGTGTGGAAAAAACACTTTTCGCACTTGTGTTAGTGTTGAAAAATCACTTTTCGCACTTGTCTTAGTGTTGAAAAACCACTTTTCGCACTTGTGTTGGTGCAGGAAACCACTTTTGCACTTGTATGAGTGTGGAAAAAACACTTTTTGCACTTGTGATAGTGTTGAAAAACCACTTTTCGCACTTGTGTTAGTGTTGATAAACCACTTTTCGCACTTGTGTTAGTGTTGAAAAACCACTTTTCGCACTTGTGTTGGTGCAGGAAACCACTTTTGCACTTGTATTAGTGTGGAAAAACCACTTTTTGCACTTGTGTTAGTGTTGAAAAACCACTTTTCGCACTTGTGTTGGTGCAGGAAACCACTTTTGCACTTGTATTAGTGTGGAAAAACCACTTTTCGCACTTGTGTTAGTGTTGAAGAACCACTTTTCGCACTTGTGTTAGTGTTGAAAAACCACTTTTCGCACTTGTGTTAGTGTTGAAAAACCACTTTTCGCACTTGTGTTAGTGTTGAAAAACCACTTTTGCACTTGTATTAGTGTGGAAAAAATACTTTTTGCACTTGTGATAGTGTTGAAAAACCACTTTTCGCACTTGTGTTGGTGCAGGAAACCACTTTTGCACTTGTATTAGTGTGGCAAAAACACTTTTTGCACTTGTGATAGTGTTGAAAAACCACTTTTCACACTTGTGTTGGTGCAGGAAACCACTTTTGCACTTGTATTAGTGTGGAAAAACCACTTTTCGCACTTGTGTTAGTGTTGAAAAACCACTTTTCGCACTTGTGTTAGTGTTGAAAAACCACTTTTCGCACTTGTGTTGGTGCAGGAAACCACTTTTGCACTTGTATTAGTGTGGAAAAACCACTTTTCGCACTTGTGTTAGTGTTGTAAAACCACTTTTCGCACTTGTGTTAGTGTTGAAAAACCACTTTTCGCACTTGTGTTAGTGTTGAAAAACCACTTTTCGCACTTGTGTTAGTGTTGAAAAACCACTTTTGCACTTGTATTATTGTGGAAAAAACACTTTTTGCACTTGTGATAGTGTTGAAAAAGCACTTTTTGCACTTGTGTTAGTGTTGAAAAACCACTTTTTGCACTTGTGTTGGTGCAGGAAACCACTTTTGCACTTGTATTAGTGTGGAAAAACCACTTTTCGCACTTGTGTTAGTGTTGAAAAACCACTTTTCGCACTTGTGTTAGTGTTGAAAAACCACTTTCGCACTTGTGTTGGTGCAGGAAAACCACTTTTGCACTTGTATTAGTGTGGAAAAAACACTTTTTGCACTTGTGATAGTGTTGAAAAACCACTTTTTGCACTTGTGTTAGTGTTGAAAAACCACTTTTCGCACTTGTGTTGGTGCAGGAAACCACTTTTGCACTTGTATTAGTGTGGAAAAAACCACTTTTCGCACTTGTGTTAGTGTTGAAAAACCACTTTTCGCACTTGTGTTAGTGTTAAAAAACCACTTTTCGCACTTGTGTTGGTGCAGGAAACCACTTTTGCACTTGTATTAGTGTGGAAAAAACACTTTTCGCACTTGTGTTAGTGTTGAAAAATCACTTTTCGCACTTGTCTTAGTGTTGAAAAACCACTTTTCGCACTTGTGTTGGTGCAGGAAACCACTTTTGCACTTGTATTAGTGTGCAAAAAACACTTTTTGCACTTGTGATAGTGTTGAAAAACCACTTTTCGCACTTGTGTTGGTGCAGGAAACCACTTTTGGACTTGTATTAGTGTGGAAAAAACACTTTTTGCACTTGCGATAGTGTTGAAAAACCACTTTTTGCACTTGTGTTAGTGTTGAAAAACCACTTTTCGCACTTGTGTTGGTGCAGGAAACCACTTTTGCACTTGTATTAGTGTGGAAAAAACCACTTTTCGCACTTGTGTTACTGTTGAAAAACCACTTTTCGCACTTGTGTTAGTGTTAAAAAACCACTTTTCGCACTTGTGTTGGTGCAGGAAACCACTTTTGCACTGGTATTAGTGTGGAAAAAACACTTTTCGCACTTGTGTTAGTGTTGAAAAATCACTTTTCGCACTTGTGTTAGTGTTGAAAAACCACTTTTCGCACTTGTGTTGGTGCAGGAAACCACTTTTGGACTTGTATTAGTGTGGAAAAAACACTTTTTGCACTTGTGTTAGTGTTGAAAAACCACTTTTCGCACTTGTGTTGGTGCAGGAAACCACTTTTGCACTTGTATTAGTGTGGAAAAACCACTTTTCGCACTTGTGTTAGTGTTGAAAAACCACTTTTCGCACTTGTGTTAGTGTTGAAAAACCTCTTTTCGCACTTGTGTTGGTGCAGGAAACCACTTTTGCACTTGTATTAGTGTGGAAAAAACCACTTTCCGCACTTGTGTTAGTGTTGAAAAACCACTTTTCGCACTTGTGTTAGTGTTGAAAAACTACTTTTAGCACTTGTGTTGGTGCAGGAAATCACTTTTGCACTTGTATTAGTGTGGAAAAAACACTTTTTGCACTTGTGATAGTGTTGAAAAACCACTTTTCGCACTTGTGTTAGTGTTGAAAAACCACTTTTCGCACTTGTGTTGGTGCAGGAAACCACTTTTGCACTTGTATTAGTGTGGAAAAACCACTTTTCGCACTTGTGTTAGTGTTGAAAAACCACTTTTCGCACTTGTGTTGGTGCAGGAAACCACTTTTGCACTTGTATTAGTGTTGAAAAACCACTTTTCGCACTTGTGTTAGTGTTGAAAAACCACTTTTTGCACCTGTGTTAGTGTTGAAAAACCACTTTTCGCACTTGTGTTAGTGTTGAAAAACCACTTTTCGCACATGTGTTGGTGCAGGAAACCACTCTTGGACTTGTATTAGTGTGGAAAAAACACTTTTTGCACTTGTGATAGTGTTGAAAAACCACTTTTCGCACTTGTGTTAGTGTTGAAAAACCACTTTTCCACTTGTGTTGGTGCAGGAAACCACTTTTGCACTTGTATTAGTGTGGAAAAAACCACTTTTCGCACTTGTGTTAGTGTTGAAAAACCACTTTTCGCACTTGTGTTAGTGTTAAAAAACCACTTTTCGCACTTGTGTTGGTGCAGGAAACCACTTTTGCACTTGTATTAGTGTGGAAAAAACACTTTTCGCACTTGTGTTAGTGTTGAAAAATCACTTTTCGCACTTGTCTTAGTGTTGAAAAACCACTTTTCGCACTTGTGTTGGTGCAGGAAACCACTTTTGCACTTGTATGAGTGTGGAAAAAACACTTTTTGCACTTGTGATAGTGTTGAAAAACCACTTTTCGCACTTGTGTTAGTGTTGATAAACCACTTTTCGCACTTGTGTTAGTGTTGAAAAACCACTTTTCGCACTTGTGTTGGTGCAGGAAACCACTTTTGCACTTGTATTAGTGTGGAAAAACCACTTTTTGCACTTGTGTTAGTGTTGAAAAACCACTTTTCGCACTTGTGTTGGTGCAGGAAACCACTTTTGCACTTGTATTAGTGTGGAAAAACCACTTTTCGCACTTGTGTTAGTGTTGAAGAACCACTTTTCGCACTTGTGTTAGTGTTGAAAAACCACTTTTCGCACTTGTGTTAGTGTTGAAAAACCACTTTTCGCACTTGTGTTAGTGTTGAAAAACCACTTTTGCACTTGTATTAGTGTGGAAAAAATACTTTTTGCACTTGTGATAGTGTTGAAAAACCACTTTTCGCACTTGTGTTGGTGCAGGAAACCACTTTTGCACTTGTATTAGTGTGGCAAAAACACTTTTTGCACTTGTGATAGTGTTGAAAAACCACTTTTCACACTTGTGTTGGTGCAGGAAACCACTTTTGCACTTGTATTAGTGTGGAAAAACCACTTTTCGCACTTGTGTTAGTGTTGAAAAACCACTTTTCGCACTTGTGTTAGTGTTGAAAAACCACTTTTCGCACTTGTGTTGGTGCAGGAAACCACTTTTGCACTTGTATTAGTGTGGAAAAACCACTTTTCGCACTTGTGTTAGTGTTGTAAAACCACTTTTCGCACTTGTGTTAGTGTTGAAAAACCACTTTTCGCACTTGTGTTAGTGTGGAAAAACCACTTTTCGCACCTGTGTTATTGTTGAAAAACTACTTTTCCCACTTGTGTTAGTGTTGAAAAACCACTTTTCGCACTTGTGTTAGTGTTGAAAAACCACTTTTCGCACTTGTATTAGTGTGGAAAAAACACTTTTTGCACTTGTGATAGTGTTGAAAAACCACTTTTCGCACTTGTGTTAGTGTTGAAAAACCACTTTTCGCACTTGTGTTGGTGCAGGAAACCACTTTTATACTTGTATTAGTGTGGAAAAACCACTTTTCGCAATTGTGTTGGTGTTGAAAAACCACTTTTCGCACTTGTGTTAGTGTTGAAAAACTACTTTTCGCACTTGTGTTGGTGCAGGAAACCACTTTTGCACTTGTATTAGTGTGGAAAAACCACTTTTCGCAATTGTGTTGGTGTTGAAAAACCACTTTTCGCACTTGTGTTAGTGTTGAAAAACCACTTTTCGCACTTGTGTTGGTGCAGGAAACCACTTTTATACTTGTATTAGTGTGGAAAAATCACTTTTCGCAATCGTGTTGGTGTTGAAAAACCACTTTTCGCACTTGTGTTAGTGTTGAAAAACTACTTTTCGCACTTGTGTTGGTGCAGGAAACCACTTTTGCACTTGTATTAGTGTGGAAAAAACACTTTTTGCACTTGTGATAGTGTTGAAAAACCACTTTTTGCACTTGTGTTGGTGCAGGAAACCACTTTTGCACTTGTATTAGTGTGGAAAAAACACTTTTTGCACTTGTGATAGTGTTGAAAAACCACTTTTCGCACTTGTGTTAGTGTTGAAAAACCACTTTTCGCACTTGTGTTAGTGTTGAAAAACTACTTTTAGCACTTGTGTTGGTGCAGGAAATCACTTTTGCACTTGTATTAGTGTGGAAAAAACACTTTTTGCACTTGTGATAGTGTTGAAAAACCACTTTTCGCACTTGTGTTAGTGTTGAAAAACCACTTTTCGCACTTGTGTTGGTGCAGGAAACCACTTTTGCACTTGTATTAGTGTGGAAAAACCACTTTTCGCACTTGTGTTAGTGTTGAAAAACCACTTTTCGCACTTGTGTTGGTGCAGGAAACCACTTTTGCACTTGTATTAGTGTTGAAAAACCACTTTTCGCACTTGTGTTAGTGTTGAAAAACCACTTTTTGCACCTGTGTTAGTGTTGAAAAACCACTTTTCGCACTTGTGTTAGTGTTGAAAAACCACTTTTCGCACATGTGTTGGTGCAGGAAACCACTCTTGGACTTGTATTAGTGTGGAAAAAACACTTTTTGCACTTGTGATAGTGTTGAAAAACCACTTTTTGCACTTGTGTTAGTGTTGAAAAACCACTTTTCCACTTGTGTTGGTGCAGGAAACCACTTTTGCACTTGTATTAGTGTGGAAAAAACCACTTTTCGCACTTGTGTTAGTGTTGAAAAACCACTTTTCGCACTTGTGTTAGTGTTAAAAAACCACTTTTCGCACTTGTGTTGGTGCAGGAAACCACTTTTGCACTTGTATTAGTGTGGAAAAAACACTTTTCGCACTTGTGTTAGTGTTGAAAAATCACTTTTCGCACTTGTCTTAGTGTTGAAAAACCACTTTTCGCACTTGTGTTGGTGCAGGAAACCACTTTTGCACTTGTATGAGTGTGGAAAAAACACTTTTTGCACTTGTGATAGTGTTGAAAAACCACTTTTCGCACTCGTGTTAGTGTTGATAAACCACTTTTCGCACTTGTGTTAGTGTTGAAAAACCACTTTTCGCACTTGTGTTGGTGCAGGAAACCACTTTTGCACTTGTATTAGTGTGGAAAAACCACTTTTTGCACTTGTGTTAGTGTTGAAAAACCACTTTTCGCACTTGTGTTGGTGCAGGAAACCACTTTTGCACTTGTATTAGTGTGGAAAACCACTTTTCGCACTTGTGTTAGTGTTGAAGAACCACTTTTCGCACTTGTGTTAGTGTTGAAAAACCACTTTTCGCACTTGTGTTAGTGTTGAAAAACCACTTTTCGCACTTGTGTTAGTGTTGAAAAACCACTTTTGCACTTGTATTAGTGTGGAAAAAATACTTTTTGCACTTGTGAGAGTGTTGAAAAACCACTTTTCGCACTTGTGTTGGTGCAGGAAACCACTTTTGCACTTGTATTAGTGTGGCAAAAACACTTTTTGCACTTGTGATAGTGTTGAAAAACCACTTTTCACACTTGTGTTGGTGCAGGAAACCACTTTTGCACTTGTATTAGTGTGGAAAAACCACTTTTCGCACTTGTGTTAGTGTTGAAAAACCACTTTTCGCACTTGTGTTAGTGTTGAAAAACCACTTTTCGCACTTGTGTTGGTGCAGGAAACCACTTTTGCACTTGTATTAGTGTGGAAAAACCACTTTTCGCACTTGTGTTAGTGTTGTAAAACCACTTTTCGCACTTGTGTTAGTGTTGAAAAACCACTTTTCGCACTTGTGTTAGTGTTGAAAAACCACTTTTCGCACTTGTGTTAGTGTTGAAAAACCACTTTTGCACTTGTATTATTGTGGAAAAAACACTTTTTGCACTTGTGATAGTGTTGAAAAAGCACTTTTTGCACTTGTGTTAGTGTTGAAAAACCACTTTTTGCACTTGTGTTGGTGCAGGAAACCACTTTTGCACTTGTATTAGTGTGGAAAAACCACTTTTCGCACTTGTGTTAGTGTTGAAAAACCACTTTTCGCACTTGTGTTAGTGTTGAAAAACCACTTTTCGCACTTGTGTTGGTGCAGGAAAACCACTTTTGCACTTGTATTAGTGTGGAAAAAACACTTTTTGCACTTGTGATAGTGTTGAAAAACCACTTTTTGCACTTGTGTTAGTGTTGAAAAACCACTTTTCGCACTTGTGTTGGTGCAGGAAACCACTTTTGCACTTGTATTAGTGTGGAAAAAACCACTTTTCGCACTTGTGTTAGTGTTGAAAAACCACTTTTCGCACTTGTGTTAGTGTTAAAAAACCACTTTTCGCACTTGTGTTGGTGCAGGAAACCACTTTTGCACTTGTATTAGTGTGGAAAAAACACTTTTCGCACTTGTGTTAGTGTTGAAAAATCACTTTTCACACTTGTCTTAGTGTTGAAAAACCACTTTTCGCACTTGTGTTGGTGCAGGAAACCACTTTTGCACTTGTATTAGTGTGCAAAAAACACTTTTTGCACTTGTGATAGTGTTGAAAAACCACTTTTCGCACTTGTGTTGGTGCAGGAAACCACTTTTGGACTTGTATTAGTGTGGAAAAAACACTTTTTGCACTTGCGATAGTGTTGAAAAACCACTTTTTGCACTTGTGTTAGTGTTGAAAAACCACTTTTCGCACTTGTGTTGGTGCAGGAAACCACTTTTGCACTTGTATTAGTGTGGAAAAAACCACTTTTCGCACTTGTGTTACTGTTGAAAAACCACTTTTCGCACTTGTGTTAGTGTTAAAAAACCACTTTTCGCACTTGTGTTGGTGCAGGAAACCACTTTTGCACTGGTATTAGTGTGGAAAAAACACTTTTCGCACTTGTGTTAGTGTTGAAAAATCACTTTTCGCACTTGTGTTAGTGTTGAAAAACCACTTTTCGCACTTGTGTTGGTGCAGGAAACCACTTTTGGACTTGTATTAGTGTGGAAAAAACACTTTTTGCACTTGTGTTAGTGTTGAAAAACCACTTTTCGCACTTGTGTTGGTGCAGGAAACCACTTTTGCACTTGTATTAGTGTGGAAAAACCACTTTTCGCACTTGTGTTAGTGTTGAAAAACCACTTTTCGCACTTGTGTTAGTGTTGAAAAACCTCTTTTCGCACTTGTGTTGGTGCAGGAAACCACTTTTGCACTTGTATTAGTGTGGAAAAAACCACTTTCCGCACTTGTGTTAGTGTTGAAAAACCACTTTTCGCACTTGTGTTAGTGTTGAAAAACTACTTTTAGCACTTGTGTTGGTGCAGGAAATCACTTTTGCACTTGTATTAGTGTGGAAAAAACACTTTTTGCACTTGTGATAGTGTTGAAAAACCACTTTTCGCACTTGTGTTAGTGTTGAAAAACCACTTTTCGCACTTGTGTTGGTGCAGGAAACCACTTTTGCACTTGTATTAGTGTGGAAAAACCACTTTTCGCACTTGTGTTAGTGTTGAAAAACCACTTTTCGCACTTGTGTTGGTGCAGGAAACCACTTTTGCACTTGTATTAGTGTTGAAAAACCACTTTTCGCACTTGTGTTAGTGTTGAAAAACCACTTTTTGCACCTGTGTTAGTGTTGAAAAACCACTTTTCGCACTTGTGTTAGTGTTGAAAAACCACTTTTCGCACATGTGTTGGTGCAGGAAACCACTCTTGGACTTGTATTAGTGTGGAAAAAACACTTTTTGCACTTGTGATAGTGTTGAAAAACCACTTTTCGCACTTGTGTTAGTGTTGAAAAACCACTTTTCCACTTGTGTTGGTGCAGGAAACCACTTTTGCACTTGTATTAGTGTGGAAAAAACCACTTTTCGCACTTGTGTTAGTGTTGAAAAACCACTTTTCGCACTTGTGTTAGTGTTAAAAAACCACTTTTCGCACTTGTGTTGGTGCAGGAAACCACTTTTGCACTTGTATTAGTGTGGAAAAAACACTTTTCGCACTTGTGTTAGTGTTGAAAAATCACTTTTCGCACTTGTCTTAGTGTTGAAAAACCACTTTTCGCACTTGTGTTGGTGCAGGAAACCACTTTTGCACTTGTATGAGTGTGGAAAAAACACTTTTTGCACTTGTGATAGTGTTGAAAAACCACTTTTCGCACTTGTGTTAGTGTTGATAAACCACTTTTCGCACTTGTGTTAGTGTTGAAAAACCACTTTTCGCACTTGTGTTGGTGCAGGAAACCACTTTTGCACTTGTATTAGTGTGGAAAAACCACTTTTTGCACTTGTGTTAGTGTTGAAAAACCACTTTTCGCACTTGTGTTGGTGCAGGAAACCACTTTTGCACTTGTATTAGTGTGGAAAAACCACTTTTCGCACTTGTGTTAGTGTTGAAGAACCACTTTTCGCACTTGTGTTAGTGTTGAAAAACCACTTTTCGCACTTGTGTTAGTGTTGAAAAACCACTTTTCGCACTTGTGTTAGTGTTGAAAAACCACTTTTGCACTTGTATTAGTGTGGAAAAAATACTTTTTGCACTTGTGATAGTGTTGAAAAACCACTTTTCGCACTTGTGTTGGTGCAGGAAACCACTTTTGCACTTGTATTAGTGTGGCAAAAACACTTTTTGCACTTGTGATAGTGTTGAAAAACCACTTTTCACACTTGTGTTGGTGCAGGAAACCACTTTTGCACTTGTATTAGTGTGGAAAAACCACTTTTCGCACTTGTGTTAGTGTTGAAAAACCACTTTTCGCACTTGTGTTAGTGTTGAAAAACCACTTTTCGCACTTGTGTTGGTGCAGGAAACCACTTTTGCACTTGTATTAGTGTGGAAAAACCACTTTTCGCACTTGTGTTAGTGTTGTAAAACCACTTTTCGCACTTGTGTTAGTGTTGAAAAACCACTTTTCGCACTTGTGTTAGTGTTGAAAAACCACTTTTCGCACTTGTGTTAGTGTTGAAAAACCACTTTTGCACTTGTATTATTGTGGAAAAAACACTTTTTGCACTTGTGATAGTGTTGAAAAAGCACTTTTTGCACTTGTGTTAGTGTTGAAAAACCACTTTTTGCACTTGTGTTGGTGCAGGAAACCACTTTTGCACTTGTATTAGTGTGGAAAAACCACTTTTCGCACTTGTGTTAGTGTTGAAAAACCACTTTTCGCACTTGTGTTAGTGTTGAAAAACCACTTTTCGCACTTGTGTTGGTGCAGGAAAACCACTTTTGCACTTGTATTAGTGTGGAAAAAACACTTTTTGCACTTGTGATAGTGTTGAAAAACCACTTTTTGCACTTGTGTTAGTGTTGAAAAACCACTTTTCGCACTTGTGTTGGTGCAGGAAACCACTTTTGCACTTGTATTAGTGTGGAAAAAACCACTTTTCGCACTTGTGTTAGTGTTGAAAAACCACTTTTCGCACTTGTGTTAGTGTTAAAAAACCACTTTTCGCACTTGTGTTGGTGCAGGAAACCACTTTTGCACTTGTATTAGTGTGGAAAAAACACTTTTCGCACTTGTGTTAGTGTTGAAAAATCACTTTTCGCACTTGTCTTAGTGTTGAAAAACCACTTTTCGCACTTGTGTTGGTGCAGGAAACCACTTTTGCACTTGTATTAGTGTGGAAAAAACACTTTTTGCACTTGTGATAGTGTTGAAAAACCACTTTTCGCACTTGTGTTGGTGCAGGAAACCACTTTTGGACTTGTATTAGTGTGGAAAAAACACTTTTTGCACTTGCGATAGTGTTGAAAAACCACTTTTTGCACTTGTGTTAGTGTTGAAAAACCACTTTTCGCACTTGTGTTGGTGCAGGAAACCACTTTTGCACTTGTATTAGTGTGGAAAAAACCACTTTTCGCACTTGTGTTACTGTTGAAAAACCACTTTTCGCACTTGTGTTAGTGTTAAAAAACCACTTTTCGCACTTGTGTTGGTGCAGGAAACCACTTTTGCACTGGTATTAGTGTGGAAAAAACACTTTTCGCACTTGTGTTAGTGTTGAAAAATCACTTTTCGCACTTGTGTTAGTGTTGAAAAACCACTTTTCGCACTTGTGTTGGTGCAGGAAACCACTTTTGGACTTGTATTAGTGTGGAAAAAACACTTTTTGCACTTGTGTTAGTGTTGAAAAACCACTTTTCGCACTTGTGTTGGTGCAGGAAACCACTTTTGCACTTGTATTAGTGTGGAAAAACCACTTTTCGCACTTGTGTTAGTGTTGAAAAACCACTTTTCGCACTTGTGTTAGTGTTGAAAAACCTCTTTTCGCACTTGTGTTGGTGCAGGAAACCACTTTTGCACTTGTATTAGTGTGGAAAAACCACTTTCCGCACTTGTGTTAGTGTTGAAAAACCACTTTTCGCACTTGTGTTAGTGTTGAAAAACCACTTTTCGCACTTGTGTTAGTGTTGAAAACCCACTTTTCGCACTTGTGTTAGTGTTGAAAAACCACTTTTCGCACTTGTGTTGGTGCAGGAAACCACTTTTGCACTTGTATTAGTGTGGAAAAACCACTTTTCGCACTTGTGTTAGTGTTGAAAAACCACTTTTCGCACTTGTGTTAGTGTTGAAAACCCACTTTTCGCACTTGTGTTAGTGTTGAAAAACCACTTTTCGCACTTGTGTTGGTGCAGGAAACCACTTTTGCACTTGTATTAGTGTGGAAAAAACACTTTTTGCATTTGTGATAGTGTTGAAAAACCACTTTTCGCACTTGTGTTAGTGTTGAAAAACCTCTTTTCGCACTTGTGTTAGTGTTGAAAAACCACTTTTCGCACTTGTGTTGGTGCAGGAAACCACTTTTATACTTGTATTAGTGTGGAAAAACCACTTTTCGCAATTGTGTTGGTGTTGAAAAACCACTTTTCGCACTTGTGTTAGTGTTGAAAAACCACTTTTCGCACTTGTGTTAGTGTTGAAAAACTACTTTTCGCACTTGTGTTGGTGCAGGAAACCACTTTTGCACTTGTATTAGTGTGGAAAAAACACTTTTTGCACTTGTGATAGTGTTGAAAAACCAATTTTTGCACTTGTGTTGGTGCAGGAAACCACTTTTGCACTTGTATTAGTGTGGAAAAAACACTTTTTGCACTTGTGATAGTGTTGAAAAACCACTTTTCGCACTTGTGTTAGTGTTGAAAAACCACTTTTCGCACTTGTGTTAGTGTTGAAAAACTACTTTTAGCACTTGTGTTGGTGCAGGAAACCACTTTTGCACTTGTATTAGTGTGGAAAAAACACTTTTTGCACTTGTGATAGTGTTGAAAAACCACTTTTCGCACTTGTGTTAGTGTTGAAAAACCACTTTTCGCACTTGTGTTGGTGCAGGAAACCACTTTTGCACTTGTATTAGTGTGGAAAAACCACTTTTCGCACTTGTGTTAGTGTTGAAAAACCACTTTTCGCACTTGTGTTGGTGCAGGAAACCACTTTTGCACTTGTATTAGTGTTGAAAAACCACTTTTCGCACTTGTGTTAGTGTTGAAAAACCACTTTTTGCACCTGTGTTAGTGTTGAAAAACCACTTTTCGCACTTGTGTTAGTGTTGAAAAACCACTTTTCGCACATGTGTTGGTGCAGGAAACCACTCTTGGACTTGTATTAGTGTGGAAAAAACACTTTTTGCACTTGTGATAGTGTTGAAAAACCACTTTTCGCACTTGTGTTAGTGTTGAAAAACCACTTTTCCACTTGTTTTGGTGCAGGAAACCACTTTTGCACTTGTATTAGTGTGGAAAAAACCACTTTTCGCACTTGTGTTAGTGTTGAAAAACCACTTTTCGCACTTGTGTTAGTGTTAAAAAACCACTTTTCGCACTTGTGTTGGTGCAGGAAACCACTTTTGCACTTGTATTAGTGTGGAAAAAACACTTTTCGCACTTGTGTTAGTGTTGAAAAATCACTTTTCGCACTTGTCTTAGTGTTGAAAAACCACTTTTCGCACTTGTGTTGGTGCAGGAAACCACTTTTGCACTTGTATGAGTGTGGAAAAAACACTTTTTGCACTTGTGATAGTGTTGAAAAACCACTTTTCGCACTTGTGTTAGTGTTGAAAAACCACTTTTCGCACTTGTGTTAGTGTTGAAAAACCACTTTTCGCACTTGTGTTGGTGCAGGAAACCACTTTTGCACTTGTATTAGTGTGGAAAACCACTTTTTGCACTTGTGTTAGTGTTGAAAAACCACTTTTCGCACTTGTGTTGGTGCAGGAAACCACTTTTGCACTTGTATTAGTGTGGAAAAACCACTTTTCGCACTTGTGTTAGTGTTGAAAAACCACTTTTCGCACTTGTGTTAGTGTTGAAAAACCACTTTTCGCACTTGTGTTAGTGTTGAAAAACCACTTTTCGCACTTGTGTTAGTGTTGAAAAACCACTTTTGCACTTGTATTAGTGTGGAAAAAACACTTTTTGCACTTGTGATAGTGTTGAAAAACCACTTTTCGCACTTGTGTTGGTGCAGGAAACCACTTTTGCACTTGTATTAGTGTGGCAAAAACACTTTTTGCACTTGTGATAGTGTTGAAAAACCACTTTTCACACTTGTGTTGGTGCAGGAAACCACTTTTGCACTTGTATTAGTGTGGAAAAACCACTTTTCGCACTTGTGTTAGTGTTGAAAAACCACTTTTCGCACTTGTGTTAGTGTTGAAAAACCACTTTTCGCACTTGTGTTGGTGCAGGAAACCACTTTTGCACTTGTATTAGTGTGGAAAAACCACTTTTCGCACTTGTGTTAGTGTTGTAAAACCACTTTTCGCACTTGTGTTAGTGTTGAAAAACCACTTTTCGCACTTGTGTTAGTGTTGAAAAACCACTTTTCGCACTTGTGTTAGTGTTGAAAAACCACTTTTGCACTTGTATTATTGTGGAAAAAACACTTTTTGCACTTGTGATAGTGTTGAAAAAGCACTTTTTGCACTTGTGTTAGTGTTGAAAAACCACTTTTTGCACTTGTGTTGGTGCAGGAAACCACTTTTGCACTTGTATTAGTGTGGAAAAACCACTTTTCGCACTTGTGTTAGTGTTGAAAAACCACTTTTCGCACTTGTGTTAGTGTTGAAAAACCACTTTTCGCACTTGTGTTGGTGCAGGAAAACCACTTTTGCACTTGTATTAGTGTGGAAAAAACACTTTTTGCACTTGTGATAGTGTTGAAAAACCACTTTTTGCACTTGTGTTAGTGTTGAAAAACCACTTTTCGCACTTGTGTTGGTGCAGGAAACCACTTTTGCACTTGTATTAGTGTGGAAAAAACCACTTTTCGCACTTGTGTTAGTGTTGAAAAACCACTTTTCGCACTTGTGTTAGTGTTAAAAAACCACTTTTCGCACTTGTGTTGGTGCAGGAAACCACTTTTGCACTTGTATTAGTGTGGAAAAAACACTTTTTGCACTTGTGATAGTGTTGAAAAACCAATTTTTGCACTTGTGTTGGTGCAGGAAACCACTTTTGCACTTGTATTAGTGTGGAAAAAACACTTTTTGCACTTGTGATAGTGTTGAAAAACCACTTTTCGCACTTGTGTTAGTGTTGAAAAACCACTTTTCGCACTTGTGTTAGTGTTGAAAAACTACTTTTAGCACTTGTGTTGGTGCAGGAAACCACTTTTGCACTTGTATTAGTGTGGAAAAAACACTTTTTGCACTTGTGATAGTGTTGAAAAACCACTTTTCGCACTTGTGTTAGTGTTGAAAAACCACTTTTCGCACTTGTGTTGGTGCAGGAAACCACTTTTGCACTTGTATTAGTGTTGAAAAACCACTTTTCGCACTTGTGTTAGTGTTGAAAAACCACTTTTTGCACCTGTGTTAGTGTTGAAAAACCACTTTTCGCACTTGTGTTAGTGTTGAAAAACCACTTTTCGCACATGTGTTGGTGCAGGAAACCACTCTTGGACTTGTATTAGTGTGGAAAAAACACTTTTTGCACTTGTGATAGTGTTGAAAAACCACTTTTCGCACTTGTGTTAGTGTTGAAAAACCACTTTTCCACTTGTTTTGGTGCAGGAAACCACTTTTGCACTTGTATTAGTGTGGAAAAAACCACTTTTCGCACTTGTGTTAGTGTTGAAAAACCACTTTTCGCACTTGTGTTAGTGTTAAAAAACCACTTTTCGCACTTGTGTTGGTGCAGGAAACCACTTTTGCACTTGTATTAGTGTGGAAAAAACACTTTTCGCACTTGTGTTAGTGTTGAAAAATCACTTTTCGCACTTGTCTTAGTGTTGAAAAACCACTTTTCGCACTTGTGTTGGTGCAGGAAACCACTTTTGCACTTGTATGAGTGTGGAAAAAACACTTTTTGCACTTGTGATAGTGTTGAAAAACCACTTTTCGCACTTGTGTTAGTGTTGAAAAACCACTTTTCGCACTTGTGTTAGTGTTGAAAAACCACTTTTCGCACTTGTGTTGGTGCAGGAAACCACTTTTGCACTTGTATTAGTGTGGAAAACCACTTTTTGCACTTGTGTTAGTGTTGAAAAACCACTTTTCGCACTTGTGTTGGTGCAGGAAACCACTTTTGCACTTGTATTAGTGTGGAAAAACCACTTTTCGCACTTGTGTTAGTGTTGAAAAACCACTTTTCGCACTTGTGTTAGTGTTGAAAAACCACTTTTCGCACTTGTGTTAGTGTTGAAAAACCACTTTTCGCACTTGTGTTAGTGTTGAAAAACCACTTTTGCACTTGTATTAGTGTGGAAAAAACACTTTTTGCACTTGTGATAGTGTTGAAAAACCACTTTTCGCACTTGTGTTGGTGCAGGAAACCACTTTTGCACTTGTATTAGTGTGGCAAAAACACTTTTTGCACTTGTGATAGTGTTGAAAAACCACTTTTCACACTTGTGTTGGTGCAGGAAACCACTTTTGCACTTGTATTAGTGTGGAAAAACCACTTTTCGCACTTGTGTTAGTGTTGAAAAACCACTTTTCGCACTTGTGTTAGTGTTGAAAAACCACTTTTCGCACTTGTGTTGGTGCAGGAAACCACTTTTGCACTTGTATTAGTGTGGAAAAACCACTTTTCGCACTTGTGTTAGTGTTGTAAAACCACTTTTCGCACTTGTGTTAGTGTTGAAAAACCACTTTTCGCACTTGTGTTAGTGTTGAAAAACCACTTTTCGCACTTGTGTTAGTGTTGAAAAACCACTTTTGCACTTGTATTATTGTGGAAAAAACACTTTTTGCACTTGTGATAGTGTTGAAAAAGCACTTTTTGCACTTGTGTTAGTGTTGAAAAACCACTTTTTGCACTTGTGTTGGTGCAGGAAACCACTTTTGCACTTGTATTAGTGTGGAAAAACCACTTTTCGCACTTGTGTTAGTGTTGAAAAACCACTTTTCGCACTTGTGTTAGTGTTGAAAAACCACTTTTCGCACTTGTGTTGGTGCAGGAAAACCACTTTTGCACTTGTATTAGTGTGGAAAAAACACTTTTTGCACTTGTGATAGTGTTGAAAAACCACTTTTTGCACTTGTGTTAGTGTTGAAAAACCACTTTTCGCACTTGTGTTGGTGCAGGAAACCACTTTTGCACTTGTATTAGTGTGGAAAAAACCACTTTTCGCACTTGTGTTAGTGTTGAAAAACCACTTTTCGCACTTGTGTTAGTGTTAAAAAACCACTTTTCGCACTTGTGTTGGTGCAGGAAACCACTTTTGCACTTGTATTAGTGTGGAAAAAACACTTTTCGCACTTGTGTTAGTGTTGAAAAATCACTTTTCGCACTTGTCTTAGTGTTGAAAAACCACTTTTCGCACTTGTGTTGGTGCAGGAAACCACTTTTGCACTTGTATTAGTGTGGAAAAAACACTTTTTGCACTTGTGATAGTGTTGAAAAACCACTTTTCGCACTTGTGTTGGTGCAGGAAACCACTTTTGGACTTGTATTAGTGTGGAAAAAACACTTTTTGCACTTGCGATAGTGTTGAAAAACCACTTTTCGCACTTGTGTTAGTGTTGAAAAACAACTTTTCGCACTTGTGTTGGTGCAGGAAACCATTTGCACTTGTATTAGTGTGGAAAAAACCACTTTTCGCACTTGTGTTACTGTTGAAAAACCACTTTTCGCACTTGTGTTAGTGTTAAAAAACCACTTTTCGCACTTGTGTTGGTGCAGGAAACCACTTTTGCACTGGTATTAGTGTGGAAAAAACACTTTTCGCACTTGTGTTAGTGTTGAAAAATCACTTTTCGCACTCGTGTTAGTGTTGAAAAACCACTTTTCGCACTTGTGTTGGTGCAGGAAACCACTTTTGGACTTGTATTAGTGTGGAAAAAACACTTTTTGCACTTGTGTTAGTGTTGAAAAACCACTTTTCGCACTTGTGTTGGTGCAGGAAACCACTTTTGCACTTGTATTAGTGTGGAAAAACCACTTTTCGCACTTGTGTTAGTGTTGAAAAACCACTTTTCGCACTTGTGTTAGTGTTGAAAAACCACTTTTCGCACTTGTGTTGGTGTTGAAAAACCACTTTTCGCACTTGTGTTGGTGCAGGAAACCACTTTTGCACTTGTATTAGTGTGGCAAAAACACTTTTCGCACTTGTGTTAGTGTTGAAAAACCACTTTTCGCACTTGTGTTGGTGCAGGAAACCACTTTTGCACTTGTATTAGTGTGGAAAAAACACTTTTTGCATTTGTGACAGTGTTGAAAAACCACTTTTCGCACTTGTGTTAGTGTTGAAAAACCTCTTTTCGCACTTGTGTTGGTGCAGGAAACCACTTTTGCACTTGTATTAGTGTGGAAAAACCACTTTCCGCACTTGTGTTAGTGTTGAAAAACCACTTTTCGCACTTGTGTTAGTGTTGAAAAACCACTTTTCGCACTTGTGTTGGTGCAGGAAACCACTTTTGCACTTGTATTAGTGTGGAAAAAACACTTTTTGCACTTGTGATAGTGTTGAAAAACCACTTTTTGCACTTGTGTTAGTGTTGAAAAACCACTTTTCGCACTTGTGTTGGTGCAGGAAACCACTTTTGCACTTGTATTAGTGTGGAAAACCACTTTTCGCACTTGTGTTAGTGTTGAAAACCAACTTTTCGCACTTGTGTTAGTGTTGAAAAACCACTTTTCGCACTTGTGTTGGTGCAGGAAACCACTTTTGCACTTGTATTAGTGTGGAGAAACCACTTTTCGCACTTGTGTTAGTGTTGAAAAACCACTTTTCGCACTTGTGTTAGTGTTGAAAACCCACTTTTCGCACTTGTGTTAGTGTTGAAAAACCACTTTCGCACTTGTGTTGGTGCAGGAAACCACTTTTGCACTTGTATTAGTGTGGAAAAAACACTTTTTGCATTTGTGATAGTGTTGAAAAACCACTTTTCGCACTTGTGTTAGTGTTGAAAAACCTCTTTTCGCACTTGTGTTGGTGCAGGAAACCACTTTTGCACTTGTATTAGTGTGGAAAAACCACTTTTCGCACTTGTGTTAGTGTTGAAAAACCACTTTTCGCACTTGTGTTAGTGTTGAAAACCCACTTTTCGCACTTGTGTTAGTGTTGAAAAACCACTTTTCGCACCTGTGTTGGTGCAGGAAACCACTTTTGCACTTGTATTAGTGTGGAAAAAACACTTTTTGCATTTGTGATAGTGTTGAAAAACCACTTTTCGCACTTGTGTTAGTGTTGAAAAACCTCTTTTCGCACTTGTGTTGGTGCAGGAAACCACTTTTGCACTTGTATTAGTGTGGAAAAACCACTTTTCGGACTTGTGTTAGTGTTGAAAAACCACTTTTCGCACTTGTGTTAGTGTTGAAAAACCACTTTTCGCACTTGTGTTGGTGCAGGAAACCACTTTTGCACTTGTATTAGTGTGGAAAAAACACTTTTTGCACTTGTGATAGTGTTGAAAAACCACTTTTCGCACTTGTGTTAGTGTTGAAAAACCACTTTTCGCACTTGTGTTGGTGCAGGAAACCACTTTTGCACTTGTATTAGTGTGGAAAACCACTTTTCGCACTTGTGTTAGTGTTGAAAACCCACTTTTCGCACTTGTGTTAGTGTTGAAAAACCACTTTTCGCACTTGTGTTGGTGCAGGAAACCACTTTTGCACTTGTATTAGTGTGGAAAAACCACTTTTCGGCTTGTGTTAGTGTTGAAAAACCACTTTTCGCACTTGTGTTAGTGTTGAAAACCCACTTTTCGCACTTGTGTCTGTGTTGAAAAACCACTTTTCGCACTTGTGTTGGTGCAGGAAACCACTTTTGCACTTGTATTAGTGTGGAAAAACCACTTTTCGCACTTGTGTTAGTGTTGAAAAACCACTTTTCGCACTTGTGTTGGTGCAGGAAACCACTTTTGCACATGTATTAGTGTGGAAAAAACACTTTTCGCACTTGTGTTAATGTTGAAAAAACACTTTTCGCACTTGTGTTAGTGTTGAAAAACCACTTTTCGCACTTGTGTTGGTGCAGGAAACCACTTTTGCACTTGTATTAGTGTGGAAAAAACACTTTTTGCACTTGTGATAGTGTTGAAAAACCACTTTTCGCACTTGTGTTAGTGTTGAAAAACCACTTTTCGCACTTGTGTTGGTGCAGGAAACCACTTTTGCACTTGTATTAGTGTGGAAAAACCACTTTTCGCACTTGTGTTAGTGTTGAAAAACCACTTTTCGCACTTGTGTTGGTGCAGGAAACCACTTTTGCACTTGTATTAGTGTGGAAAAACCACTTTTCGTACTTGTGTTAGTGTTGAAAAACCACTTTTCGCACTTGTGTTAGTGTTGAAAAACCACTTTTCGCACTTGTGTTGGTGTTGAAAAACCACTTTTCGCACTTGTGTTGGTGCAGGAAACCACTTTTGCACTTGTATTAGTGTGGCAAAAACACTTTTCGCACTTGTGTTAGTGTTGAAAAACCACTTTTCGCACTTGTGTTGGTGCAGGAAACCACTTTTGCACTTGTATTAGTGTGGAAAAAACACTTTTTGCATTTGTGATAGTGTTGAAAAACCACTTTTCGCACTTGTGTTAGTGTTGAAAAACCTCTTTTCGCACTTGTGTTGGTGCAGGAAACCACTTTTGCACTTGTATTAGTGTGGAAAAACCACTTTCCGCACTTGTGTTAGTGTTGAAAAACCACTTTTCGCACTTGTGTTAGTGTTGAAAAACCACTTTTCGCACTTGTGTTGGTGCAGGAAACCACTTTTGCACTTGTATTAGTGTGGAAAAAACACTTTTTGCACTTGTGATAGTGTTGAAAAACCACTTTTTGCACTTGTGTTAGTGTTGAAAAACCACTTTTCGCACTTGTGTTGGTGCAGGAAACCACTTTTGCACTTGTATTAGTGTGGAAAACCACTTTTCGCACTTGTGTTAGTGTTGAAAACCCACTTTTCGCACTTGTGTTAGTGTTGAAAAACCACTTTTCGCACTTGTGTTGGTGCAGTAAACCACTTTTGCACTTGTATTAGTGTGGAAAAACCACTTTTCGCACTTGTGTTAGTGTTGAAAAACCACTTTTCGCACTTGTGTTAGTGTTGAAAACCCACTTTTCGCACTTGTGTTAGTGTTGAAAAACCACTTTTCGCACTTGTGTTGGTGCAGGAAACCACTTTTGCACTTGTATTAGTGTGGAAAAAACACTTTTTGCATTTGTGATAGTGTTGAAAAACCACTTTTCGCACTTGTGTTAGTGTTGAAAAACCTCTTTTCGCACTTGTGTTGGTGCAGGAAACCACTTTTGCACTTGTATTAGTGTGGAAAAACCACTTTTCGCACTTGTGTTAGTGTTGAAAAACCACTTTTCGCACTTGTGTTAGTGTTGAAAACCCACTTTTCGCACTTGTGTTAGTGTTGAAAAACCACTTTTCGCACCTGTGTTGGTGCAGGAAACCACTTTTGCACTTGTATTAGTGTGGAAAAAACACTTTTTGCATTTGTGATAGTGTTAAAAACCACTTTTCGCACTTGTGTTAGTGTTGAAAAACCTCTTTTCGCACTTGTGTTGGTGCAGGAAACCACTTTTGCACTTGTATTAGTGTGGAAAACCACTTTTCGCACTTGTGTTAGTGTGGAAAAACCACTTTTCGACTTGTGTTAGTGTTGAAAAACCACTTTTCGCACTTGTGTTAGTGTTGAAAACCCACTTTTCGCACTTGTGATAGTGTTGAAAAACCACTTTTCGCACTTGTGTTGGTGCAGGAAACCACTTTTGCACTTGCATTAGTTTGGAAATACCACTTTTGGCACTTGTGTTAGTGTTGAAAAACCACTTTTCGCACTTGTGTTGGTGCAGGAAACCACTTTTGCACTTGTATTAGTGTGGAAAAACCACTTTTCGCACTTGTGTTAGTGTTGAAAAACCACTTTTCGCACTTGTGTTAGTGTTGAAAACCCACTTTTCGCACTTGTGTTAGTGTTGAAAAACTACTTTTCGCACCTGTGTTGGTGCAGGAAACCACTTTTGCACTTGTATTAGTGTGGAAAAAACACTTTTTGCATTTGTGATAGTGTTGAAAAACCACTTTTCGCACTTGTGTTAGTGTTGAAAAACCTCTTTTCGCACTTGTGTTGGTGCAGGAAACCACTTTTGCACTTGTATTAGTGTGGAAAAACCACTTTTCGCACTTGTGTTAGTGTTGAAAAACCACTTTTCGCACTTGTGTTAGTGTTGAAAAACCACTTTTCGCACTTGTGTTGGTGCAGGAAACCACTTTTGCACTTGTATTAGTGTGGAAAAAACACTTTTTGCACTTGTGATAGTGTTGAAAAACCACTTTTCGCACTTGTGTTAGTGTTGAAAAACCACTTTTCGCACTTGTGTTGGTGCAGGAAACCACTTTTGCACTTGTATTAGTGTGGAAAACCACTTTTCGCACTTGTGTTAGTGTTGAAAACCCACTTTTCGCACTTGTGTTAGTGTTGAAAAACCACTTTTCGCACTTGTGTTGGTGCAGGAAACCACTTTTGCACTTGTATTAGTGTGGAAAAACCACTTTTCGACTTGTGTTAGTGTTGAAAAACCACTTTTCGCACTTGTGTTAGTGTTGAAAACCCACTTTTCGCACTTGTGTTAGTGTTGAAAAACCACTTTTCGCACTTGTGTTGGTGCAGGAAACCACTTTTGCACTTGTATTAGTGTGGAAAAACCACTTTTCGCACTTGTGTTAGTGTTGAAAAACCACTTTTCGCACTTGTGTTGGTGCAGGAAACCACTTTTGCACATGTATTAGTGTGGAAAAAACACTTTTCGCACTTGTGTTAATGTTGAAAAAACACTTTTCGCACTTGTGTTAGTGTTGAAAAACCACTTTTCGCACTTGTGTTGGTGCAGGAAACCACTTTTGCACTTGTATTAGTGTGGAAAAAACACTTTTTGCACTTGTGATAGTGTTGAAAAACCACTTTTCGCACTTGTGTTAGTGTTGAAAAACCACTTTTCGCACTTGTGTTGGTGCAGGAAACCACTTTTGCACTTGTATTAGTGTGGAAAAACCACTTTTCGCACTTGTGTTAGTGTTGAAAAACCACTTTTCGCACTTGTGTTGGTGCAGGAAACCACTTTTGCACTTGTATTAGTGTGGAAAAACCACTTTTCGCACTTGTGTTAGTGTTGAAAAACCACTTTTCGCACTTGTGTTAGTGTTGAAAAACCACTTTTCGCACTTGTGTTGGTGTTGAAAAACCACTTTTCGCACTTGTGTTGGTGCAGGAAACCACTTTTGCACTTGTATTAGTGTGGCAAAAACACTTTTCGCACTTGTGTTAGTGTTGAAAAACCACTTTTCGCACTTGTGTTGGTGCAGGAAACCACTTTTGCACTTGTATTAGTGTGGAAAAAACACTTTTTGCATTTGTGATAGTGTTGAAAAACCACTTTTCGCACTTGTGTTAGTGTTGAAAAACCTCTTTTCGCACTTGTGTTGGTGCAGGAAACCACTTTTGCACTTGTATTAGTGTGGAAAAACCACTTTCCGCACTTGTGTTAGTGTTGAAAAACCACTTTTCGCACTTGTGTTAGTGTTGAAAAACCACTTTTCGCACTTGTGTTGGTGCAGGAAACCACTTTTGCACTTGTATTAGTGTGGAAAAAACACTTTTTGCACTTGTGATAGTGTTGAAAAACCACTTTTTGCACTTGTGTTAGTGTTGAAAAACCACTTTTCGCACTTGTGTTGGTGCAGGAAACCACTTTTGCACTTGTATTAGTGTGGAAAACCACTTTTCGCACTTGTGTTAGTGTTGAAAACCCACTTTTCGCACTTGTGTTAGTGTTGAAAAACCACTTTTCGCACTTGTGTTGGTGCAGTAAACCACTTTTGCACTTGTATTAGTGTGGAAAAACCACTTTTCGCACTTGTGTTAGTGTTGAAAAACCACTTTTCGCACTTGTGTTAGTGTTGAAAACCCACTTTTCGCACTTGTGTTAGTGTTGAAAAACCACTTTTCGCACTTGTGTTGGTGAAGGAAACCACTTTTGCACTTGTATTAGTGTGGAAAAAACACTTTTTGCATTTGTGATAGTGTTGAAAAACCACTTTTCGCACTTGTGTTAGTGTTGAAAAACCTCTTTTCGCACTTGTGTTGGTGCAGGAAACCACTTTTGCACTTGTATTATTGTGGAAAAACCACTTTTCGCACTTGTGTTAGTGTTGAAAAACCACTTTTCGCACTTGTGTTAGTGTTGAAAACCCACTTTTCGCACTTGTGTTAGTGTTGAAAAACCACTTTTCGCACCTGTGTTGGTGCAGGAAACCACTTTTGCACTTGTATTAGTGTGGAAAAAACACTTTTTGCATTTGTGATAGTGTTGAAAAACCACTTTTCGCACTTGTGTTAGTGTTGAAAAACCTCTTTTCGCACTTGTGTTGGTGCAGGAAACCACTTTTGCACTTGTATTAGTGTGGAAAAACCACTTTTCGCACTTGTGTTAGTGTTGAAAAACCACTTTTCGCACTTGTGTTAGTGTTGAAAAACCACTTTTCGCACTTGTGTTGGTGCAGGAAACCACTTTTGCACTTGTATTAGTGTGGAAAAAACACTTTTTGCACTTGTGATAGTGTTGAAAAACCACTTTTCGCACTTGTGTTAGTGTTGAAAAACCACTTTTCGCACTTGTGTTGGTGCAGGAAACCACTTTTGCACTTGTATTAGTGTGGAAAACCACTTTTCGCACTTGTGTTAGTGTTGAAAACCCACTTTTCGCACTTGTGTTAGTGTTGAAAAACCACTTTTTGCACTTGTGTTGGTGCAGGAAACCACTTTTGCACTTGTATTAGTGTGGAAAAACCACTTTTCGACTTGTGTTAGTGTTGAAAAACCACTTTTCGCACTTGTGTTAGTGTTGAAAACCCACTTTTCGCACTTGTGTTAGTGTTGAAAAACCACTTTTCGCACTTGTGTTGGTGCAGGAAACCACTTTTGCACTTGTATTAGTGTGGAAAAACCACTTTTCGCACTTGTGTTAGTGTTGAAAAACCACTTTTCGCACTTGTGTTGGTGCAGGAAACCACTTTTGCACATGTATTAGTGTGGAAAAAACACTTTTCGCACTTGTGTTAATGTTGAAAAAACACTTTTCGCACTTGTGTTAGTGTTGAAAAACCACTTTTCGCACTTGTGTTGGTGCAGGAAACCACTTTTGCACTTGTATTAGTGTGGAAAAAACACTTTTTGCACTTGTGATAGTGTTGAAAAACCACTTTTCGCACTTGTGTTAGTGTTGAAAAACCACTTTTCGCACTTGTGTTGGTGCAGGAAACCACTTTTGCACTTGTATTAGTGTGGAAAAACCACTTTTCGCACTTGTGTTAGTGTTGAAAAACCACTTTTCGCACTTGTGTTGGTGCAGGAAACCACTTTTGCACTTGTATTAGTGTGGAAAAACCACTTTTCGCACTTGTGTTAGTGTTGAAAAACCACTTTTCGCACTTGTGTTAGTGTTGAAAAACCACTTTTCGCACTTGTGTTGGTGTTGAAAAACCACTTTTCGCACTTGTGTTGGTGCAGGAAACCACTTTTGCAGTTGTATTAGTGTGGCAAAAACACTTTTCGCACTTGTGTTAGTGTTGAAAAACCACTTTTCGCACTTGTGTTGGTGCAGGAAACCACTTTTGCACTTGTATTAGTGTGGAAAAAACACTTTTTGCATTTGTGATAGTGTTGAAAAACCACTTTTCGCACTTGTGTTAGTGTTGAAAAACCTCTTTTCGCACTTGTGTTGGTGCAGGAAACCACTTTTGCACTTGTATTAGTGTGGAAAAACCACTTTCCGCACTTGTGTTAGTGTTGAAAAACTACTTTTCGCACTTGTGTTAGTGTTGAAAAACCACTTTTCGCACTTGTGTTGGTGCAGGAAACCACTTTTGCACTTGTATTAGTGTGGAAAAAACACTTTTTGCACTTGTGATAGTGTTGAAAAACCACTTTTTGCACTTGTGTTAGTGTTGAAAAACCACTTTTCGCACTTGTGTTGGTGCAGGAAACCACTTTTGCACTTGTATTAGTGTGGAAAACCACTTTTCGCACTTGTGTTAGTGTTGAAAACCCACTTTTCGCACTTGTGTTAGTGTTGAAAAACCACTTTTCGCACTTGTGTTGGTGCAGTAAACCACTTTTGCACTTGTATTAGTGTGGAAAAACCACTTTTCGCACTTGTGTTAGTGTTGAAAAACCACTTTTCGCACTTGTGTTAGTGTTGAAAACCCACTTTTCGCACTTGTGTTAGTGTTGAAAAACCACTTTTCGCACTTGTGTTGGTGCAGGAAACCACTTTTGCACTTGTATTAGTGTGGAAAAAACACTTTTTGCATTTGTGATAGTGTTGAAAAACCACTTTTCGCACTTGTGTTAGTGTTGAAAAACCTCTTTTCGCACTTGTGTTGGTGCAGGAAACCACTTTTGCACTTGTATTAGTGTGGAAAAACCACTTTTCGCATTTGTGTTAGTGTTGAAAAACCACTTTTCGCACTTGTGTTAGTGTTGAAAACCCACTTTTCGCACTTGTGTTAGTGTTGAAAAACCACTTTTCGCACCTGTGTTGGTGCAGGAAACCACTTTTGCACTTGTATTAGTGTGGAAAAAACACTTTTTGCATTTGTGATAGTGTTGAAAAACCACTTTTCGCACTTGTGTTAGTGTTGAAAAACCTCTTTTCGCACTTGTGTTGGTGCAGGAAACCACTTTTGCACTTGTATTAGTGTGGAAAAACCACTTTTTGCACTTGTGTTAGTGTTGAAAAACCACTTTTCGCACTTGTGTTAGTGTTGAAAAACCACTTTTCGCACTTGTGTTGGTGCAGGAAACCACTTTTGCACTTGTATTAGTGTGGAAAAAACACTTTTTGCACTTGTGATAGTGTTGAAAAACCACTTTTCGCACTTGTGTTAGTGTTGAAAAACCACTTTTCGCACTTGTGTTGGTGCAGGAAACCACTTTTGCACTTGTATTAGTGTGGAAAACCACTTTTCGCACTTGTGTTAGTGTTGAAAACCCACTTTTCGCACTTGTGTTAGTGTTGAAAAACCACTTTTCGCACTTGTGTTGGTGCAGGAAACCACTTTTGCACTTGTATTAGTGTGGAAAAACCACTTTTCGACTTGTGTTAGTGTTGAAAAACCACTTTTCGCACTTGTGTTAGTGTTGAAAACCCACTTTTCGCACTTGTGTTAGTGTTGAAAAACCACTTTTCGCACTTGTGTTGGTGCAGGAAACCACTTTTGCACTTGTATTAGTGTGGAAAAACCACTTTTCGCACTTGTGTTAGTGTTGAAAAACCACTTTTCGCACTTGTGTTGGTGCAGGAAACCACTTTTGCACTTGTATTAGTGTGGAAAAACCACTTTTCGCACTTGTGTTAGTGTTGAAAAACCACTTTTCGCACTTGTGTTA
Organism: Myxine glutinosa; assembly: GCF_964187855.1. Taxonomy (NCBI): domain Eukaryota; kingdom Metazoa; phylum Chordata; class Myxini; order Myxiniformes; family Myxinidae; genus Myxine; species Myxine glutinosa. The sequence continues at coordinate 77,402 of NW_027617406.1, forward strand.
GTGTTGAAAACCCACTTTTCGCACTTGTGTTAGTGTTGAAAAAACCACTTTTCGCACCTGTGTTGGTGCAGGAAACCACTTTTGCACTTGTATTAGTGTGGAAAAAAACACTTTTTGCATTTGTGATAGTGTTGAAAAACCACTTTTCGCACTTGTGTTAGTGTTGAAAAACCTCTTTTCGCACTTGTGTTGGTGCAGGAAACCACTTTTGCACTTGTATTAGTGTGGAAAAACCACTTTTCGCACTTGTGTTAGTGTTGAAAAACCACTTTTCGCACTTGTGTTAGTGTTGAAAAACCACTTTTCGCACTTGTGTTGGTGCAGGAAACCACTTTTGCACTTGTATTAGTGTGGAAAAAACACTTTTTGCACTTGTGATAGTGTTGAAAAACCACTTTTCGCACTTGTGTTAGTGTTGAAAAACCACTTTTCGCACTTGTGTTGGTGCAGGAAACCACTTTTGCACTTGTATTAGTGTGGAAAGCCACTTTTCGCACTTGTGTTAGTGTTGAAAACCCACTTTTCGCACTTGTGTTAGTGTTGAAAAACCACTTTTCGCACTTGTGTTGGTGCAGGAAACCACTTTTGCACTTGTATTAGTGTGGAAAAACCACTTTTCGACTTGTGTTAGTGTTGAAAAACCACTTTTCGCACTTGTGTTAGTGTTGAAAACCCACTTTTCGCACTTGTGTTAGTGTTGAAAAACCACTTTTCGCACTTGTGTTAGTGTTGAAAACCCACTTTTCGCACTTGTGTTAATGTTGAAAAAACACTTTTCGCACTTGTGTTAGTGTTGAAAAACCACTTTTCGCACTTGTGTTGGTGCAGGAAACCACTTTTGCACTTGTATTAGTGTGGAAAAAACACTTTTTGCACTTGTGATAGTGTTGAAAAACCACTTTTCGCACTTGTGTTAGTGTTGAAAAACCACTTTTCGCACTTGTGTTGGTGCAGGAAACCACTTTTGCACTTGTATTAGTGTGGAAAAACCACTTTTCGCACTTGTGTTAGTGTTGAAAAACCACTTTTCGCACTTGTGTTGGTGCAGGAAACCATTTTTGCACTTGTATTAGTGTGGAAAAACAACTTTTCGCACTTGTGTTAGTGTTGAAAAACCACTTTTCGCACTTGTGTTCGTGTTGAAAAACCACTTTTCGCACTTGTGTTGGTGTTGAAAAACCACTTTTCGCACTTGTGTTGGTGCAGGAAACCACTTTTGCACTTGTATTAGTGTGGCAAAAACACTTTTCGCACTTGTGTTAGTGTTGAAAAACCACTTTTCGCACTTGTGTTGGTGCAGGAAACCACTTTTGCACTTGTATTAGTGTGGAAAAAACACTTTTTGCATTTGTGATAGTGTTGAAAAACCACTTTTCGCACTTGTGTTAGTGTTGAAAAACCTCTTTTCACACTTGTGTTGGTGCAGGAAACCACTTTTGCACTTGTATTAGTGTGGAAAAACCACTTTCCGCACTTGTGTTAGTGTTGAAAAACCACTTTTCGCACTTGTGTTAGTGTTGAAAAACCACTTTTCGCACTTGTGTTGGTGCAGGAAATCACTTTTGCACTTGTATTAGTGTGGAAAAAACACTTTTTGCACTTGTGATAGTGTTGAAAACCCACTTTTTGCACTTGTGTTAGTGTTGAAAAACCACTTTTCGCACTTGTGTTGGTGCAGGAAACCACTTTTGCACTTGTATTAGTGTGGAAAACCACTTTTCGCACTTGTGTTAGTGTTGAAAACCCACTTTTCGCACTTGTGTTAGTGTTGAAAAACCACTTTTCGCACTTGTGTTGGTGCAGTAAACCACTTTTGCACTTGTATTAGTGTGGAAAAACCACTTTTCGCACTTGTGTTAGTGTTGAAAAACCACTTTTCGCACTTGTGTTAGTGTTGAAAACCCACTTTTCGCACTTGTGTTAGTGTTGAAAAACCACTTTTCGCACTTGTGTTGGTGAAGGAAACCACTTTTGCACTTGTATTAGAGTGGAAAAAACACTTTTTGCATTTGTGATAGTGTTGAAAAACCACATTTCGCACTTGTGTTAGTGTTGAAAAACCTCTTTTCGCACTTGTGTTGGTGCAGGAAACCACTTTTGCACTTGTATTATTGTGGAAAAACCACTTTTCGCACTTGTGTTAGTGTTGAAAAACAACTTTTCGCACTTGTGTTAGTGTTGAAAACCCACTTTTCGCACTTGTGTTAGTGTTGAAAAACCACTTTTCGCACCTGTGTTGGTGCAGGAAACCACTTTTGCACTTGTATTAGTGTGGAAAAAACACTTTTTGCATTTGTGATAATGTTGAAAAACCACTTTTCGCACTTGTGTTAGTGTTGAAAAACCTCTTTTCGCACTTGTGTTGGTGCAGGAAACCACTTTTGCACTTGTATTAGTGTGGAAAAACCACTTTTCGCACTTGTGTTAGTGTTGAAAAACCACTTTTCGCACTTGTGTTAGTGTTGAAAAACCACTTTTCGCACTTGTGTTGGTGCAGGAAACCACTTTTGCACTTGTATTAGTGTGGAAAAAACACTTTTTGCACTTGTGATAGTGTTGAAAAACCACTTTTCGCACTTGTGTTAGTGTTGAAAAACCACTTTTCGCACTTGTGTTGGTGCAGGAAACCACTTTTGCACTTGTATTAGTGTGGAAAACCACTTTTCGCACTTGTGTTAGTGTTGAAAACCCACTTTTCGCACTTGTGTTAGTGTTGAAAAACCACTTTTCGCACTTGTGTTGGTGCAGGAAACCACTTTTGCACTTGTATTAGTGTGGAAAAACCACTTTTCGACTTGTGTTAGTGTTGAAAAACCACTTTTCGCACTTGTGTTAGTGTTGAAAACCCACTTTTCGCACTTGTGTTAGTGTTGAAAAACCACTTTTCGCACTTGTGTTGGTGCAGGAAACCACTTTTGCACTTGTATTAGTGTGGAAAAACCACTTTTCGCACTTGTGTTAGTGTTGAAAAACCACTTTTCGCACTTGTGTTGGTGCAGGAAACCACTTTTGCACATGTATTAGTGTGGAAAAAACACTTTTCGCACTTGTGTTAATGTTGAAAAAACACTTTTCGCACTTGTGTTAGTGTTGAAAAACCACTTTTCGCACTTGTGTTGGTGCAGGAAACCACTTTTGCACTTGTATTAGTGTGGAAAAAACACTTTTTGCACTTGTGATAGTGTTGAAAAACCACTTTTCGCACTTGTGTTAGTGTTGAAAACCCACTTTTCGCACTTGTGTTGGTGCAGGAAACCACTTTTGCACTTGTATTAGTGTGGAAAAACCACTTTTCGCACTTGTGTTAGTGTTGAAAAACCACTTTTCGCACTTGTGTTAGTGTTGAAAAACCACTTTTCGCACTTGTGTTGGTGTTGAAAAACCACTTTTCGCACTTGTGTTGGTGCAGGAAACCACTTTTGCACTTGTATTAGTGTGGAAAAAACACTTTTTGCATTTGTGATAGTGTTGAAAAACCACTTTTCGCACTTGTGTTAGTGTTGAAAAACCTCTTTTCGCACTTGTGTTGGTGCAGGAAACCACTTTTGCACTTGTATTAGTGTGGAAAAACCACTTTCCGCACTTGTGTTAGTGTTGAAAAACCACTTTTCGCACTTGTGTTAGTGTTGAAAAACCACTTTTCGCACTTGTGTTGGTGCAGGAAACCACTTTTGCACTTGTATTAGTGTGGAAAAAACACTTTTTGCACTTGTGATAGTGTTGAAAAACCACTTTTTGCACTTGTGTTAGTGTTGAAAAACCACTTTTCGCACTTGTGTTGGTGCAGGAAACCACTTGTATTAGTGTGGAAAACCTCTTTTCGCACTTGTGTTAGTGTTGAAAACCCACTTTTCGCACTTGTGTTAGTGTTGAAAAACCACTTTTCGCACTTGTGTTGGTGCAGGAAACCACTTTTGCACTTGTATTAGTGTGGAAAAACCACTTTTCGCACTTGTGTTAGTGTTGAAAAACCACTTTTCGCACTTGTGTTAGTGTTGAAAACCCACTTTTCGCACTTGTGTTAGTGTTGAAAAACCACTTTTCGCACTTGTGTTGGTGCAGGAAACCACTTTTGCACTTGTATTAGAGTGGAAAAAACACTTTTCGCACTTGTGTTAGTGTTGAAAAACCACTTTTCGCACTTGTGTTAGTGTTGAAAAACCACTTTTCGCACTTGTGTTGGTGCAGGAAACCACTTTTTGCACTTGTATTAGTGTGGAAAAAACACTTTTTGCACTTGTGATAGTGTTGAAAAACCACTTTTCGCACTTGTGTTAGTGTTGAAAAACCACTTTTCGCACTTGTGTTGGTGCAGGAAACCACTTTTGCACTTGTATTAGTGTGGAAAAAACACTTTTTTCACTTGTGATAGTGTTGAAAAACCACTTTTTGCACTTGTGTTAGTGTTGAAAAACCACTTTTCGCACTGGTGTTGGTGAAGGAAACCACTTTCTGCACTTGTGATAGTGTTGAAAAACCACTTTTCGCACTTGTGTTAGTGTTGAAAAACCACTTTTCGCACTTGTGTTGGTGCAGGAAACCACTTTTGCACTTGTATTAGTGTGGAAAAAAACACTTTTTGCACTTGTGATAGTGTTGAAAACCCACTTTTCGCACTTGTTTTAGTGAAGGAAACCACTTTTCGCACTTGTGTTAGTGTTGAAACCCCACTTTTCGCACTTGTGTTAGTGTTGAAAAACCACTTTTCGCACTTGTGTTGGTGCAGGAAACCACTTTTGCACTTGTATTAGTGTGGAAAAACCACTTTTCGCACTCGTGTTAGTGTTGAAAAAACACTTTTTGCACTTGTGTTAGTGTTGAAAAACCACTTTTCGCACTTGTGTTGGTGCAGCAAACCACTTTTGCACTTGTATTAGTGTGGAAAAACCACTTTTCGCACTTATGTTAGTGTTGAAAAACCACTTTTCGCACTTGTGTTAGTGTTGAAAAACCACTTTTCGCACTTGTGTTAGTGTTGAAAAACCACTTTTCGCACTTGTGTTGGTGCAGGAAACCACTTTTGCACATGTATTAGTGTGGAAAAAACACTTTTCGCACTTGTGTTAGTGTTGTAAAAACACTTTTCGCACTTGTGTTAGTGTTGAAAAACCACTTTTCGCACATGTGTTGGTGCAGGAAACCACTTTTGCACTTGTATTAGTGTGGAAAAAACACTTTTTGCACTTGTGATAGTGTTGAAAAACCACTTTTCGCACTTGTGTTAGTGTTGAAAAACCACTTTTCGCACTTGTGTTGGTGCAGGAAACCACTTTTGCACTTGTATTAGTGTGGAAAAACCACTTTTCGCACTTGTGTTAGTGTTGAAAAACCACTTTTCGCACTTGTGTTAGTGTTGAAAAACCACTTTTCGCACTTGTGTTGGTGTTGAAAAACCACTTTTCGCACTTGTGTTGGTGCAGGAAACCACTTTTGCACTTGTATTAGTGTGGCAAAAACACTTTTCGCACTTGTGTTAGTGTTGAAAAACCACTTTTCGCACATGTGTTGGTGCAGGAAACCACTTTTGCACTTGTATTAGTGTGGAAAAAACACTTTTTGCATTTGTGATAGTGTTGAAAAACCACTTTTCGCACTTGTGTTAGTGTTGAAAAACCTCTTTTCGCACTTGTGTTGGTGCAGGAAACCACTTTTGCACTTGTATTAGTGTGGAAAAACCACTTTTCGCACTTGTGTTAGTGTTGAAAAACCACTTTTCGCACTTGTGTTGGTGCAGGAAACCACTTTTGCACTTGTATTAGTGTGGAAAAAACACTTTTTGCACTTGTGATAGTGTTGAAAAACCACTTTTCGCACTTGTGTTAGTGTTGAAAAACCACTTTTCGCACTTGTGTTGGTGCAGGAAACCACTTTTGCACTTGTATTAGTGTGGAAAACCACTTTTCGCACTTGTGTTAGTGTTGAAAACCCACTTTTCGCACTTGTGTTAGTGTTGAAAAACCACTTTTCGCACTTGTGTTGGTGCAGGAAACCACTTTTGCACTTGTATTAGTGTGGAAAAACCACTTTTCGCACTTGTGTTAGTGTTGAAAAACCACTTTTCGCACTTGTGTTAGTGTTGAAAACCCACTTTTCGCACTTGTGTTAGTGTTGAAAAACCACTTTTCGCACTTGTGTTGGTGCAGGAAACCACTTTTGCACTTGTATTAGTGTGGAAAAACCACTTTTCGCACTTGTGTTAGTGTTGAAAAACCACTTTTCGCACTTGTGTTGGTGCAGGAAACCACTTTTGCACATGTATTAGTGTGGAAAAAACACTTTTCGCACTTGTGTTAATGTTGAAAAAACACTTTTCGCACTTGTGTTAGTGTTGAAAAACAACTTTTCGCACTTGTGTTGGTGCAGGAAACCACTTTTGCACTTGTATTAGTGTGGAAAAAACACTTTTTGCACTTGTGATAGTGTTGAAAAACCACTTTTCGCACTTGTGTTAGTGTTGAAAAACCACTTTTCGCACTTGTGTTGGTGCAGGAAACCACTTTTGCACTTGTATTAGTGTGGAAAAACCACTTTTCGCACTTGTGTTAGTGTTGAAAAACCACTTTTCGCACTTGTGTTAGTGTTGAAAAACCACTTTTCGCACTTGTGTTGGTGTTGAAAAACCACTTTTCGCACTTGTGTTGGTGCAGGAAACCACTTTTGCACTTGTATTAGTGTGGCAAAAACACTTTTCGCACTTGTGTTAGTGTTGAAAAACCACTTTTCGCACTTGTGTTGGTGCAGGAAACCACTTTTGCACTTGTATTAGTGTGGAAAAAACACTTTTTGCATTTGTGATAGTGTTGAAAAACCACTTTTCGCACTTGTGTTAGTGTTGAAAAACCTCTTTTCGCACTTGTGTTGGTGCAGGAAACCACTTTTGCACTTGTATTAGTGTGGAAAAACCACTTTCCGCACTTGTGTTAGTGTTGAAAAACCACTTTTCGCACTTGTGTTAGTGTTGAAAAACCACTTTTCGCACTTGTGTTGGTGCAGGAAACCACTTTTGCACTTGTATTAGTGTGGAAAAAACACTTTTTGCACTTGTGATAGTGTTGAAAAACCACTTTTTGCACCTGTGTTAGTGTTGAAAAACCACTTTTCGCACTTGTGTTGGTGCAGGAAACCACTTTTGCACTTGTATTAGTGTGGAAAACCACTTTTCGCACTTGTGTTAGTGTTGAAAACCCTCTTTTCGCACTTGTGTTAGTGTTGAAAAACCACTTTTCGCACTTGTGTTGGTGCAGGAAACCACTTTTGCACTTGTATTAGTGTGGAAAAACCACTTTTCGCACTTGTGTTAGTGTTGAAAAACCACTTTTCGCACTTGTGTTAGTGTTGAAAACCCACTTTTCGCACTTGTGTTAGTGTTGAAAAACCACTTTTCGCACTTGTGTTGGTGCAGGAAACCACTTTTGCACTTGTATTAGTGTGGAAAAAACACTTTTCGCACTTGTGTTAGTGTTGAAAAACCACTTTTCGCACTTGTGTTAGTGTTGAAAAACCACTTTTCGCACTTGTGTTGGTGCAGGAAACCACTTTTTGCACTTGTATTAGTGTGGAAAAAACACTTTTTGCACTTGTGATAGTGTTGAAAAACCACTTTTCGCACTTGTGTTAGTGTTGAAAAACCACTTTTCGCACTTGTGTTGTTGCAGGAAACCACTTTTTCACTTGTATTAGTGTGGAAAAAACACTTTTTTCACTTGTGATAGTGTTGAAAAACCACTTTTTGCACTTGTGTTAGTGTTGAAAAACCACTTTTCGCACTGGTGTTGGTGAAGGAAACCACTTTCTGCACTTGTGATAGTGTTGAAAAACCACTTTTCGCACTTGTGTTAGTGTTGAAAAACCACTTTTCGCACTTGTGTTGGTGCAGGAAACCACTTTTGCACTTGTATTAGTGTGGAAAAAAAACACTTTTTGCACTTGTGATAGTGTTGAAAACCCACTTTTCGCACTTGTTTTAGTGAAGGAAACCACTTTTCGCACTTGTGTTAGTGTTGAAACCCCACTTTTCGCACTTGTGTTAGTGTTGAAAAACCACTTTTCGCACTTGTGTTGGTGCAGGAAACCACTTTTGCACTTGTATTAGTGTGGAAAAACCACTTTTCGCACTTGTGTTAGTGTTGAAAAAACACTTTTTGCACTTGTGTTAGTGTTGAAAAACCACTTTTCGCACTTGTGTTGGTGCAGCAAACCACTTTTGCACTTGTATTAGTGTGGAAAAACCACTTTTCGCACTTGTGTTAGTGTTGAAAAACCACTTTTCGCACTTGTGTTAGTGTTGAAAATCCACTTTTCCCACTTGTGTTGGTGCAGGAAACCACTTTTGCACTTGTATTAGTGTGGAAAAACCACTTTTCGCACTTGTGTTCGTGTTGAAAAAACACTTTTCGCACTTGTGTTGGTGCAGGAAACCACTTTTGGACTTGTATTAGTGTGGAAAAAACACTTTTTGCACTTGTGATAGTGTTGAAAAACCACTTTTTGCACTTGTGTTGGTGCAGGAAACCACTTTTGTACTTGTATTAGTGTGGAAAAAACCACTTTTCGCACTTGTGTTAGTGTTGAAAAACCACTTTTTGCACTTATGTTAGTGTTGAAAAACCACTTTTCGCACTTGTGTTGGTGCAGGAAACCACTTTTGCACTTGTATTAGTGTGGAAAAAACACTTTTTGCACTTGTGATAGTGTTGAAAAACCACTTTTCGCACTTGTGTTAGTGTTGAAAAACCACTTTTCGCACTTGTGTTGGTGCAGGAAACCAGGTTTGCACTTGTATTAGTGTGGAAAAACCACTTTTCGCACTTGTGTTAGTGTTGAAAAACCACTTTTCGCACTTGTGTTAGTGTTGAAAAACCACTTTTCGCACTTGTGTTAGTGTTGAAAAACCACTTTTCGCACTTGTGTTAGTGTTGAAAAACCACTTTTGCACTTGTATTAGTGTGGAAAAAACACTTTTTGCACTTGTGTTAGTGTTGAAAAACCACTTTTTGCACTTGTGTTGGTGCAGGAAACCACTTTTGCACTTGTATTAGTGTGGAAAAACCACTTTTCGCACTTGTGTTATTGTTGAAAAACCACTTTTCGCACTTGTGTTAGTGTGGAAAAACCACTTTTCGCACTTGTGTTGGTGCAGGAAACCACTTTTGCACTTGTATTAGTGTGAAAAAAACACTTTTTGCACTTGTGATAGTGTTGAAAAACCACTTTTCGCACTTGCGTTAGTGTTGAAAAACCACTTTTCGCACTTGTGTTGGTGCAGGAAACCACTTTTGCACTTGTATTAGTGTGGAAAAACCACTTTTCGCAATTGTGTTGGTGTTGAAAAACCACTTTTCGCACTTGTGTTAGTGTTGAAAAACCACTTTTCGCACTTGTGTTAGTGTTGAAAAACCACTTTTCGCACTTGTGTTGGTGCAGGAAACCACTTTTGCACTTGTATTAGTGTGTAAAAAACACTTTTGCACTTGTGATAGTGTTGAAAAACCACTTTTCGCACTTGTGTTAGTGTTGAAAAACCACTTTTCGCACTTGTGTTGGTGCAGGAAACCACTTTTGCACTTGTATTAGTGTGGAAAAAACACTTTTTGCACTTGTGATAGTGTTGAAAAACCACTTTTCGCACTTGTGTTCGTGTTGAAAAACCACTTTTCGCACTTGTGTTGGTGCAGGAAACCACGTTTGTACTTGTATTAGTGTGGAAAAACCAATTTTCGCACTTGTGTTAGTGTTGAAAAACCACTTTTCGCACTTGCGTTAGTGTTGAAAAACCACTTTTCGCACTTGTGTTAGTGTTGAAAAACAACTTTTCGCACTTGTGTTAGTGTTGAAAAACCACTTTTGCACTTGTATTAGTGTGGAAAAAACACTTTTTGCACTTGTGATAGTGTTGAAAAACCACTTTTTGCACTTGTGTTAGTGTTGAAAAACCACTTTTTGCACTTGTGTTGGTGCAGGAAACCACTTTTGCACTTGCATTAGTGTGGAAAAAACACTTTTCGCACTTGTGTTAGTGTTGAAAAACCACTTTTTGCACTTGTGTTAGTGTTGAAAAACCACTTTTCGCACTTGTGTTGGTGCAGGAAACCACTTTTACACTTGTATTAGTGTGGAAAAACCACTTTTCGCACTTGTGTTAGTGTTGAAAAACCACTTTTCGCACTTGTGTTTGTGTTGAAAAACCACTTTTCGCACTTGTGTTAGTGTTGAAAAACCACTTTTCGCACTTGTGTTCGTGTTGAAAAACCACTTTTCGCACTTGTGTTAGTGTTGAAAAACCACTTTTCGCACTTGTGTTTGTGCAGGAAACCACTTTTGCACTTGTATTAGTGTGGAAAAACCACTTTTCGCACTTGTGTTAGTGTTGAAAAACCACTTTTCGCACTTGTGTTAGTGTTGAAAAACCACTTTTCACACTTGTGTTAGTGTTGAAAAACCACTTTTCGCACTTGTGTTGGTGCAGGAAACCACTTTTGCACATGTATTAGTATGGAAAAAACACTTTTCGCACTTGTGTTAGTGTTGAAAAAACACTTTTCGCACTTGTGTTAGTGTTGAAAAACCACTTTTCGCACTTGTGTTGGTGCAGGAAACCACTTTTGCACTTGTATTAGTGTGGAAAAAACACTTTTTGCACTTGTGATAGTGTTGAAAAACCACTTTTCGCACTTGTGTTAGTGTTGAAAAACCACATTTCGCACTTGTGTTGGTGCAGGCAACCACTTTTGCACTTGTATTAATGTGGAAAAACCACTTTTCGCACTTGTGTTAGTGTTGAAAAACCACTTTTCGCACTTGTGTTAGTGTTGAAAAACCACTTTTCGAACTTGTGTTGGTGTTGAAAAACCACTTTTCGCACTTGTGTTGGTGCAGGAAACCACTTTTGCACTTGTATTAGTGTGGCAAAAACACTTTTCGCACTTGTGTTAGTGTTGAAAAACCACTTTTCGCACTTGTGTTGGTGCAGGAAACCAGTTTTGCACTTGTATTAGTGTGGAAAAAACACTTTTTGCATTTGTGATAGTGTTGAAAAACCACTTTTCGCACTTGTGTTAGTGTTGAAAAACCTCTTTTCGCACTTGTGTTGGTGCAGGAAACCACTTTTGCACTTGTATTAGTGTGGAAAAACCACTTTTCGCACTTGTGTTAGTGTTGAAAAACCACTTTTCGCACTTGTGTTAGTGTTGAAAAACCACTTTTCGCACTTGTGTTGGTGCAGGAAACCACTTTTGCACTTGTATTAGTGTGGAAAAAACACTTTTTGCACTTGTGATAGTGTTGAAAAACCACTTTTCGCACTTGTGTTAGTGTTGAAAAACCACTTTTCGCACTTGTGTTGGTGCAGGAAACCACTTTTGCACTTGTATTAGTGTGGAAAAAACACTTTTTGCACTTGTGATAGTGTTGAAAAACCACTTTTCGCACTTGTGTTAGTGTTTAAAAAACCACTTTTCGCACTTGTGTTGGTGCAGGAAACCACTTTTGCACTTGTATTAGTGTGGAAAAAACACTTTTTGCACTTGTGGTAGTGTTGAAAAACCACTTTTCGCACTTTTGTTAGTGTTGAAAAACCACTTTTCGCACTTGTGTTGGTGCAGGAAACCACTTTTGCACTTGTATTAATGTGGAAAAAACACTTTTTGCACTTGCGATAGTGTTGAAAAACCACTTTTCGCACTTGTGTTAGTGTTGAAAACCCACATTTCGCATTTGTGTTGGTGCAGGAAACCACTTTTGCACTTGTATTAGTGTGGAAAAAACACTTTTCGCACTTGTGTTAGTGTTGAAAAACCACTTTTCACACTTGTGTTAGTGTTGAAAAACCACTTTTTGCACTTGTGTTAGTGTTGAAAAACCACATTTCGCACTTGTGTTGGTGCAGGAAACCACTTTTGCACTTGTATTAGTGTGGAAAAACCACTTTTCGCACTTGTGTTAGTGTTGAAAAACCACTTTTCGCACTTGTGTTAGTGTTGAAAAACCACTTTTCGCACTTGTGTTAGTGTTGAAAAACCACTTTTCGCACTTGTGTTGGTGCAGGAAACCACTTTTGCACATGTATTAGTGTGGAAAAAACACTTTTCGCACTTGTGTTAATGTTGAAAAAACACTTTTCGCACTTGTGTTAGTGTTGAAAAACCACTTTTCGCACTTGTGTTGGTGCAGGAAACCACTTTTGCACTTGTATTAGTGTGGAAAAAACACTTTTTGCACTTGTGATAGTGTTGAAAAACCACTTTTCGCACTTGTGTTAGTGTTGAAAAACCACTTTTCGCACTTGTGTTGGTGCAGGAAACCACTTTTGCACTTGTATTAGTGTGGAAAAAACACTTTTTGCACTTGTGATAGTGTTGAAAAACCACTTTTCGCACTTGTGTTAGTGTTGAAAAACCACTTTTCGCACTTGTGTTGGTGCAGGAAACCACTTTTGCACTTGTATTAGTGTGGAAAAAAACACTTTTTGCACTTGTGATAGTGTTGAAAACCCACTTTTCGCACTTGTTTTAGTGAAGGAAACCACTTTTCGCACTTGTGTTAGTGTTGAAACCCCACTTTTCGCACTTGTGTTAGTGTTGAAAAACCACTTTTCGCACTTGTGTTGGTGCAGGAAACCACTTTTGCACTTGTATTAGTGTGGAAAAACCACTTTTCGCACTTGTGTTAGTGTTGAAAAAACACTTTTTGCACTTGTGTTAGTGTTGAAAAACCACTTTTCGCACTTGTGTTGGTGCAGCAAACCACTTTTGCACTTGTATTAGTGTGGAAAAACCACTTTTCGCACTTGTGTTAGTGTTGAAAAACCACTTTTCGCACTTGTGTTAGTGTTGAAAATCCACTTTTCCCACTTGTGTTGGTGCAGGAAACCACTTTTGCACTTGTATTAGTGTGGAAAAACCACTTTTCGCACTTGTGTTCGTGTTGAAAAAACACTTTTCGCACTTGTGTTGGTGCAGGAAACCACTTTTGGACTTGTATTAGTGTGGAAAAAACACTTTTTGCACTTGTGATAGTGTTGAAAAACCACTTTTTGCACTTGTGTTGGTGCAGGAAACCACTTTTGCACTTGTATTAGTGTGGAAAAAACCACTTTTCGCACTTGTGTTAGTGTTGAAAAACCACTTTTTGCACTTATGTTAGTGTTGAAAAACCACTTTTCGCACTTGTGTTGGTGCAGGAAACCACTTTTGCACTTGTATTAGTGTGGAAAAAACACTTTTTGCACTTGTGATAGTGTTGAAAAACCACTTTTCGCACTTGTGTTAGTGTTGAAAAACCACTTTTCGCACTTGTGTTGGTGCAGGAAACCACGTTTGCACTTGTATTAGTGTGGAAAAACCACTTTTCGCACTTGTGTTAGTGTTGAAAAACCACTTTTCGCACTTGTGTTAGTGTTGAAAAACCACTTTTCGCACTTGTGTTAGTGTTGAAAAACCACTTTTCGCACTTGTGTTAGTGTTGAAAAACCACTTTTGCACTTGTATTAGTGTGGAAAAAACACTTTTTGCACTTGTGTTAGTGTTGAAAAACCACTTTTTGCACTTGTGTTGGTGCAGGAAACCACTTTTGCACTTGTATTAGTGTGGAAAAACCACTTTTCGCACTTGTGTTAGTGTTGAAAAACCACTTTTCGCACTTGTGTTAGTGTGGAAAAACCACTTTTCGCACTTGTGTTGGTGCAGGAAACCACTTTTGCACTTGTATTAGTGTGAAAAAAACACTTTTTGCACTTGTGATAGTGTTGAAAAACCACTTTTCGCACTTGCATTAGTGTTGAAAAACCACTTTTCGCACTTGTGTTGGTGCAGGAAACCACTTTTGCACTTGTATTAGTGTGGAAAAACCACTTTTCGCAATTGTGTTGGTGTTGAAAAACCACTTTTCGCACTTGTGTTAGTGTTGAAAAACCACTTTTCGCACTTGTGTTAGTGTTGAAAAACCACTTTTCGCACTTGTGTTGGTGCAGGAAACCACTTTTGCACTTGTATTAGTGTGTAAAAAACACTTTTGCACTTGTGATAGTGTTGAAAAACCACTTTTCGCACTTGTGTTAGTGTTGAAAAACCACTTTTCGCACTTGTGTTGGTGCAGGAAACCACTTTTGCACTTGTATTAGTGTGGAAAAAACACTTTTTGCACTTGTGATAGTGTTGAAAAACCACTTTTCGCACTTGTGTTCGTGTTGAAAAACCACTTTTCGCACTTGTGTTGGTGCAGGAAACCACGTTTGTACTTGTATTAGTGTGGAAAAACCAATTTTCGCACTTGTGTTAGTGTTGAAAAACCACTTTTCGCACTTGTGTTAGTGTTGAAAAACCACTTTTCGCACTTGTGTTAGTGTTGAAAAACAACTTTTCGCACTTGTGTTAGTGTTGAAAAACCACTTTTGCACTTGTATTAGTGTGGAAAAAACACTTTTTGCACTTGTGATAGTGTTGAAAAACCACTTTTTGCACTTGTGTTAGTGTTGAAAAACCACTTTTTGCGCTTGTGTTGGTGCAGGAAACCACTTTTGCACTTGCATTAGTGTGGAAAAAACACTTTTCGCACTTGTGTTAGTGTTGAAAAACCACTTTTTGCACTTGTGTTAGTGTTGAAAAACCACTTTTCGCACTTGTGTTGGTGCAGGAAACCACTTTTACACTTGTATTAGTGTGGAAAAACCACTTTTCGCACTTGTGTTAGTGTTGAAAAACCACTTTTCGCACTTGTGTTTGTGTTGAAAAACCACTTTTCGCACTTGTGTTAGTGTTGAAAAACCACTTTTCGCACTTGTGTTCGTGTTGAAAAACCACTTTTCGCACTTGTGTTAGTGTTGAAAAACCACTTTTCGCACTTGTGTTGGTGCAGGAAACCACTTTTGCACTTGTATTAGTGTGGAAAAACCACTTTTCGCACTTGTGTTAGTGTTGAAAAACCACTTTTCGCACTTGTGTTAGTGTTGAAAAACCACTTTTCACACTTGTGTTAGTGTTGAAAAACCACTTTTCGCACTTGTGTTGGTGCAGGAAACCACTTTTGCACATGTATTAGTATGGAAAAAACACTTTTCGCACTTGTGTTAGTGTTGAAAAAACACTTTTCGCACTTGTGTTAGTGTTGAAAAACCACTTTTCGCACTTGTGTTGGTGCAGGAAACCACTTTTGCACTTGTATTAGTGTGGAAAAAACACTTTTTGCACTTGTGATAGTGTTGAAAAACCACTTTTCGCACTTGTGTTAGTGTTGAAAAACCACTTTTCGCACTTGTGTTGGTGCAGGCAACCACTTTTGCACTTGTATTAATGTGGAAAAACCACTTTTCGCACTTGTGTTAGTGTTGAAAAACCACTTTTCGC
The DNA here is from genome assembly GCF_964187855.1 of Myxine glutinosa. Taxonomy (NCBI): domain Eukaryota; kingdom Metazoa; phylum Chordata; class Myxini; order Myxiniformes; family Myxinidae; genus Myxine; species Myxine glutinosa. Next base: position 92,740 of record NW_027617406.1, read on the forward strand.
ACTTGTGTTAGTGTTGAAAAACCACTTTTCGAACTTGTGTTGGTGTTGAAAAACCACTTTTCGCACTTGTGTTGGTGCAGGAAACCACTTTTGCACTTGTATTAGTGTGGCAAAAACACTTTTCGCACTTGTGTTAGTGTTGAAAAACCACTTTTCGCACTTGTGTTGGTGCAGGAAACCAGTTTTGCACTTGTATTAGTGTGGAAAAAACACTTTTTGCATTTGTGATAGTGTTGAAAAACCACTTTTCGCACTTGTGTTAGTGTTGAAAAACCTCTTTTCGCACTTGTGTTGGTGCAGGAAACCACTTTTGCACTTGTATTAGTGTGGAAAAACCACTTTTCGCACTTGTGTTAGTGTTGAAAAACCACTTTTCGCACTTGTGTTAGTGTTGAAAAACCACTTTTCGCACTTGTGTTGGTGCAGGAAACCACTTTTGCACTTGTATTAGTGTGGAAAAAACACTTTTTGCACTTGTGATAGTGTTGAAAAACCACTTTTCGCACTTGTGTTAGTGTTGAAAAACCACTTTTCGCACTTGTGTTGGTGCAGGAAACCACTTTTGCACTTGTATTAGTGTGGAAAAAACACTTTTTGCACTTGTGATAGTGTTGAAAAACCACTTTTCGCACTTGTGTTAGTGTTTAAAAAACCACTTTTCGCACTTGTGTTGGTGCAGGAAACCACTTTTGCACTTGTATTAGTGTGGAAAAAACACTTTTTGCACTTGTGGTAGTGTTGAAAAACCACTTTTCGCACTTTTGTTAGTGTTGAAAAACCACTTTTCGCACTTGTGTTGGTGCAGGAAACCACTTTTGCACTTGTATTAATGTGGAAAAAACACTTTTTGCACTTGCGATAGTGTTGAAAAACCACTTTTCGCACTTGTGTTAGTGTTGAAAACCCACATTTCGCATTTGTGTTGGTGCAGGAAACCACTTTTGCACTTGTATTAGTGTGGAAAAAACACTTTTCGCACTTGTGTTAGTGTTGAAAAACCACTTTTCACACTTGTGTTAGTGTTGAAAAACCACTTTTTGCACTTGTGTTAGTGTTGAAAAACCACATTTCGCACTTGTGTTGGTGCAGGAAACCACTTTTGCACTTGTATTAGTGTGGAAAAACCACTTTTCGCACTTGTGTTAGTGTTGAAAAACCACTTTTCGCACTTGTGTTAGTGTTGAAAAACCACTTTTCGCACTTGTGTTAGTGTTGAAAAACCACTTTTCGCACTTGTGTTGGTGCAGGAAACCACTTTTGCACATGTATTAGTGTGGAAAAAACACTTTTCGCACTTGTGTTAATGTTGAAAAAACACTTTTCGCACTTGTGTTAGTGTTGAAAAACCACTTTTCGCACTTGTGTTGGTGCAGGAAACCACTTTTGCACTTGTATTAGTGTGGAAAAAACACTTTTTGCACTTGTGATAGTGTTGAAAAACCACTTTTCGCACTTGTGTTAGTGTTGAAAAACCACTTTTCGCACTTGTGTTGGTGCAGGAAACCACTTTTGCACTTGTATTAGTGTGGAAAAAACACTTTTTGCACTTGTGATAGTGTTGAAAAACCACTTTTCGCACTTGTGTTAGTGTTGAAAAACCACTTTTCGCACTTGTGTTGGTGCAGGAAACCACTTTTGGACTTGTATTAGTGTGGAAAAAACACTTTTTGCACTTGTGATAGTGTTGAAAAACCACTTTTTGCACTTGTGTTGGTGCAGGAAACCACTTTTGCACTTGTATTAGTGTGGAAAAAACCACTTTTCGCACTTGTGTTAGTGTTGAAAAACCACTTTTTGCACTTATGTTAGTGTTGAAAAACCACTTTTCGCACTTGTGTTGGTGCAGGAAACCACTTTTGCACTTGTATTAGTGTGGAAAAAACACTTTTTGCACTTGTGATAGTGTTGAAAAACCACTTTTCGCACTTGTGTTAGTGTTGAAAAACCACTTTTCGCACTTGTGTTGGTGCAGGAAACCACGTTTGCACTTGTATTAGTGTGGAAAAACCACTTTTCGCACTTGTGTTAGTGTTGAAAAACCACTTTTCGCACTTGTGTTAGTGTTGAAAAACCACTTTTCGCACTTGTGTTAGTGTTGAAAAACCACTTTTCGCACTTGTGTTAGTGTTGAAAAACCACTTTTGCACTTGTATTAGTGTGGAAAAAACACTTTTTGCACTTGTGTTAGTGTTGAAAAACCACTTTTTGCACTTGTGTTGGTGCAGGAAACCACTTTTGCACTTGTATTAGTGTGGAAAAACCACTTTTCGCACTTGTGTTAGTGTTGAAAAACCACTTTTCGCACTTGTGTTAGTGTGGAAAAACCACTTTTCGCACTTGTGTTGGTGCAGGAAACCACTTTTGCACTTGTATTAGTGTGAAAAAAACACTTTTTGCACTTGTGATAGTGTTGAAAAACCACTTTTCGCACTTGCGTTAGTGTTGAAAAACCACTTTTCGCACTTGTGTTGGTGCAGGAAACCACTTTTGCACTTGTATTAGTGTGGAAAAACCACTTTTCGCAATTGTGTTGGTGTTGAAAAACCACTTTTCGCACTTGTGTTAGTGTTGAAAAACCACTTTTCGCACTTGTGTTAGTGTTGAAAAACCACTTTTCGCACTTGTGTTGGTGCAGGAAACCACTTTTGCACTTGTATTAGTGTGTAAAAAAACACTTTTGCACTTGTGATAGTGTTGAAAAACCACTTTTCGCACTTGTGTTAGTGTTGAAAAACCACTTTTCGCACTTGTGTTGGTGCAGGAAACCACTTTTGCACTTGTATTAGTGTGGAAAAAACACTTTTTGCACTTGTGATAGTGTTGAAAAACCACTTTTCGCACTTGTGTTCGTGTTGAAAAACCACTTTTCGCACTTGTGTTGGTGCAGGAAACCACGTTTGTACTTGTATTAGTGTGGAAAAACCAATTTTCGCACTTGTGTTAGTGTTGAAAAACCACTTTTCGCACTTGTGTTAGTGTTGAAAAACCACTTTTCGCACTTGTGTTAGTGTTGAAAAACAACTTTTCGCACTTGTGTTAGTGTTGAAAAACCACTTTTGCACTTGTATTAGTGTGGAAAAAACACTTTTTGCACTTGTGATAGTGTTGAAAAACCACTTTTTGCACTTGTGTTAGTGTTGAAAAACCACTTTTTGCACTTGTGTTGGTGCAGGAAACCACTTTTGCACTTGCATTAGTGTGGAAAAAAACACTTTTCGCACTTGTGTTAGTGTTGAAAAACCACTTTTTGCACTTGTGTTAGTGTTGAAAAACCACTTTTCGCACTTGTGTTGGTGCAGGAAACCACTTTTACACTTGTATTAGTGTGGAAAAACCACTTTTCGCACTTGTGTTAGTGTTGAAAAACCACTTTTCGCACTTGTGTTTGTGTTGAAAAACCACTTTTCGCACTTGTGTTAGTGTTGAAAAACCACTTTTCGCACTTGTGTTCGTGTTGAAAAACCACTTTTCGCACTTGTGTTAGTGTTGAAAAACCACTTTTCGCACTTGTGTTGGTGCAGGAAACCACTTTTGCACTTGTATTAGTGTGGAAAAACCACTTTTCGCACTTGTGTTAGTGTTGAAAAACCACTTTTCGCACTTGTGTTAGTGTTGAAAAACCACTTTTCACACTTGTGTTAGTGTTGAAAAACCACTTTTCGCACTTGTGTTGGTGCAGGAAACCACTTTTGCACATGTATTAGTATGGAAAAAACACTTTGCGCACTTGTGTTAGTGTTGAAAAAACACTTTTCGCACTTGTGTTAGTGTTGAAAAACCACTTTTCGCACTTGTGTTGGTGCAGGAAACCACTTTTGCACTTGTATTAGTGTGGAAAAAACACTTTTTGCACTTGTGATAGTGTTGAAAAACCACTTTTCGCACTTGTGTTAGTGTTGAAAAACCACTTTTCGCACTTGTGTTGGTGCAGGCAACCACTTTTGCACTTGTATTAATGTGGAAAAACCACTTTTCGCACTTGTGTTAGTGTTGAAAAACCACTTTTCGCACTTGTGTTAGTGTTGAAAAACCACTTTTCGAACTTGTGTTGGTGTTGAAAAACCACTTTTCGCACTTGTGTTGGTGCAGGAAACCACTTTTGCACTTGTATTAGTGTGGCAAAAACACTTTTCGCACTTGTGTTAGTGTTGAAAAACCACTTTTCGCACTTGTGTTGGTGCAGGATACCAGTTTTGCACTTGTATTAGTGTGGAAAAAACACTTTTTGCATTTGTGATAGTGTTGAAAAACCACTTTTCCGCACTTGTGTTAGTGTTGAAAAACCTCTTTTCGCACTTGTGTTGGTGCAGGAAACCACTTTTGCACTTGTATTAGTGTGGAAAAACCACTTTTCGCACTTGTGTTAGTGTTGAAAAACCACTTTTCGCACTTGTGTTAGTGTTGAAAAACCACTTTTCGCACTTGTGTTGGTGCAGGAAACCACTTTTGCACTTGTATTAGTGTGGAAAAAACACTTTTTGCACTTGTGATAGTGTTGAAAAACCACTTTTCGCACTTGTGTTAGTGTTGAAAAACCACTTTTCGCACTTGTGTTGGTGCAGGAAACCACTTTTGCACTTGTATTAGTGTGGAAAAAACACTTTTTGCACTTGTGATAGTGTTGAAAAACCACTTTTCGCACTTGTGTTAGTGTTTAAAAAACCACTTTTCGCACTTGTGTTGGTGCAGGAAACCACTTTTGCACTTGTATTAGTGTGGAAAAAACACTTTTTGCACTTGTGGTAGTGTTGAAAAACCACTTTTCGCACTTTTGTTAGTGTTGAAAAACCACTTTTCGCACTTGTGTTGGTGCAGGAAACCACTTTTGCACTTGTATTAATGTGGAAAAAACACTTTTTGCACTTGCGATAGTGTTGAAAAACCACTTTTCGCACTTGTGTTAGTGTTGAAAACCCACATTTCGCATTTGTGTTGGTGCAGGAAACCACTTTTGCACTTGTATTAGTGTGGAAAAAACACTTTTCGCACTTGTGTTAGTGTTGAAAAACCACTTTTCACACTTGTGTTAGTGTTGAAAAAACCACTTTTTGCACTTGTGTTAGTGTTGAAAAACCACATTTCGCACTTGTGTTGGTGCAGGAAACCACTTTTGCACTTGTATTAGTGTGGAAAAACACTTTTCGCACTTGTGTTAGTGTTGAAAAACCACTTTTCGCACTTGTGTTAGTGTTGAAAAACCACTTTTCGCACTTGTGTTAGTGTTGAAAAACCACTTTTCGCACTTGTGTTGGTGCAGGAAACCACTTTTGCACATGTATTAGTGTGGAAAAAACACTTTTCGCACTTGTGTTAATGTTGAAAAAACACTTTTCGCACTTGTGTTAGTGTTGAAAAACCACTTTTCGCACTTGTGTTGGTGCAGGAAACCACTTTTGCACTTGTATTAGTGTGGAAAAAACACTTTTTGCACTTGTGATAGTGTTGAAAAACCACTTTTCGCACTTGTGTTAGTGTTGAAAAACCACTTTTCGCACTTGTGTTGGTGTTGAAAAACCACTTTTCGCACTTGTGTTGGTGCAGGAAACCACTTTTGCACTTGTATTAGTGTGGCAAAAACACTTTTCGCACTTGTGTTAGTGTTGAAAAACCACTTTTCGCACTTGTGTTGGTGCAAGGAAACCACTTTTGCACTTGTATTAGTGTGGAAAAAACACTTTTTGCATTTGTGATAGTGTTGAAAAACCACTTTTCGCACTTGTGTTAGTGTTGAAAAACCTCTTTTCGCACTTGTGTTGGTGCAGGAAACCACTTTTGCACTTGTATTAGTGTGGAAAAACCACTTTCCGCACTTGTGTTAGTGTTGAAAAACCACTTTTCGCACTTGTGTTAGTGTTGAAAAACCACTTTTCGCACTTGTGTTGGTGCAGGAAACCACTTTTGCACTTGTATTAGTGTGGAAAAAACACTTTTTGCACTTGTGATAGTGTTGAAAAACCACTTTTTGCACTTGTGTTAGTGTTGAAAAACCACTTTTCGCACTTGTGTTGGTGCAGGAAACCACTTTTGCACTTGTATTAGTGTGGAAAACCACTTTTCGCACTTGTGTTAGTGTTGAAAACCCACTTTTCGCACTTGTGTTAGTGTTGAAAAACCACTTTTCGCACTTGTGTTGGTGCAGGAAACCACTTTTGCACTTGTATTAGTGTGGAAAAACACTTTTCGCACTTGTGTTAGTGTTGAAAAACCACTTTTCGCACTTGTGTTAGTGTTGAAAACCCACTTTTCGCACTGGTGTTGGTGAAGGAAACCACTTTCTGCACTTGTGATAGTGTTGAAAAACCACTTTTCGCACTTGTGTTAGTGTTGAAAAACCACTTTTCGCACTTGTGTTGGTGCAGGAAACCACTTTTGCACTTGTATTAGTGTGGAAAAAAACACTTTTTGCACTTGTGATAGTGTTGAAAACCCACTTTTCGCACTTGTTTTAGTGAAGGAAACCACTTTTCGCACTTGTGTTAGTGTTGAAAAACCACTTTTCGCACTTGTGTTGGTGCAGGAAACCACTTTTGCACTTGTATTAGTGTGGAAAAACCACTTTTCGACTTGTGTTAGTGTTGAAAAACCACTTTTCGCACTTGTGTTAGTGTTGAAAACCCACTTTTCGCACTTGTGTTAGTGTTGAAAAACCACTTTTCGCACTTGTGTTGGTGCAGGAAACCACTTTTGCACTTGTATTAGTGTGGAAAAAACCACTTTTCGCACTTGTGTTAGTGTTGAAAAACCACTTTTCGCACTTGTGTTGGTGCAGGAAACCACTTTTGCACATGTATTAGTGTGGAAAAAACACTTTTCGCACTTGTGTTAATGTTGAAAAAACACTTTTCGCACTTGTGTTAGTGTTGAAAAACCACTTTTCGCACTTGTGTTGGTGCAGGAAACCACTTTTGCACTTGTATTAGTGTGGAAAAAACACTTTTTGCACTTGTGATAGTGTTGAAAAACCACTTTTCGCACTTGTGTTAGTGTTGAAAAACCACTTTTCGCACTTGTGTTGGTGCAGGAAACCACTTTTGCACTTGTATTAGTGTGGAAAAACCACTTTTCGCACTTGTGTTAGTGTTGAAAAACCACTTTTCGCACTTGTGTTGGTGCAGGAAACCACTTTTGCACTTGTATTAGTGTGGAAAAACCACTTTTCGCACTTGTGTTAGTGTTGAAAAACCACTTTTCGCACTTGTGTTAGTGTTGAAAAACCACTTTTCGCACTTGTGTTGGTGTTGAAAAACCACTTTTCGCACTTGTGTTGGTGCAGGAAACCACTTTTGCACTTGTATTAGTGTGGCAAAAACACTTTTCGCACTTGTGTTAGTGTTGAAAAACCACTTTTCGCACTTGTGTTGGTGCAGGAAACCACTTTTGCACTTGTATTAGTGTGGAAAAAACACTTTTTGCATTTGTGATAGTGTTGAAAAACCACTTTTCGCACTTGTGTTAGTGTTGAAAAACCTCTTTTCGCACTTGTGTTGGTGCAGGAAACCACTTTTGCACTTGTATTAGTGTGGAAAAACCACATTCCGCACTTGTGTTAGTGTTGAAAAACCACTTTTCGCACTTGTGTTAGTGTTGAAAAACCACTTTTCGCACTTGTGTTGGTGCAGGAAACCACTTTTGCACTTGTATTAGTGTGGAAAAAACACTTTTTGCACTTGTGATAGTGTTGAAAAACCACTTTTTGCACTTGTGTTAGTGTTGAAAAACCACTTTTCGCACTTGTGTTGGTGCAGGAAACCACTTTTGCACTTGTATTAGTGTGGAAAACCACTTTTCGCACTTGTGTTAGTGTTGAAAACCCACTTTACGCACTTGTGTTAGTGTTGAAAAACCACTTTTCGCACTTGTGTTGGTGCAGTAAACCACTTTTGCACTTGTATTAGTGTGGAAAAACCACTTTTCGCACTTGTGTTAGTGTTGAAAAACCACTTTTCGCACTTGTGTTAGTGTTGAAAACCCACTTTTCGCACTTGTGTTAGTGTTGAAAAACCACTTTTCGCACTTGTGTTGGTGAAGGAAACCACTTTTGCACTTGTATTAGTGTGGAAAAAACACTTTTTGCATTTGTGATAGTGTTGAAAAACCACTTTTCGCACTTGTGTTAGTGTTGAAAAACCTCTTTTCGCACTTGTGTTGGTGCAGGAAACCACTTTTGCACTTGTATTATTGTGGAAAAACCACTTTTCGCACTTGTGTTAGTGTTGAAAAACCACTTTTCGCACTTGGATTAGTGTTGAAAACCCACTTTTCGCACTTGTGTTAGTGTTGAAAAACCACTTTTCGCACCTGTGTTGGTGCAGGAAACCACTTTTGCACTTGTATTAGTGTGGAAAAAACACTTTTTGCATTTGTGATAGTGTTGAAAAACCACTTTTCGCACTTGTGTTAGTGTTGAAAAACCTCTTTTCGCACTTGTGTTGGTGCAGGAAACCACTTTTGCACTTGTATTAGTGTGGAAAAACCACTTTTCGCACTTGTGTTAGTGTTGAAAAACCACTTTTCGCACTTGTGTTAGTGTTGAAAAACCACTTTTCGCACTTGTGTTGGTGCAGGAAACCACTTTTGCACTTGTATTAGTGTGGAAAAAACACTTTTTGCACTTGTGATAGTGTTGAAAAACCACTTTTCGCACTTGTGTTAGTGTTGAAAAACCACTTTTCGCACTTGTGTTGGTGCAGGAAACCACTTTTGCACTTGTATTAGTGTGGAAAACCACTTTTCGCACTTGTGTTAGTGTTGAAAACCCACTTTTCGCACTTGTGTTAGTGTTGAAAAACCACTTTTCGCACTTGTGTTGGTGCAGGAAACCACTTTTGCACTTGTATTAGTGTGGAAAAACCACTTTTCGACTTGTGTTAGTGTTGAAAAACCACTTTTCGCACTTGTGTTAGTGTTGAAAAACCACTTTTCGCACTTGTGTTAGTGTGGAAAAACCACTTTTCGCACTTGTGTTGGTGCAGGAAACCACTTTTGCACTTGTATTAGTGTGAAAAAAACACTTTTTGCACTTGTGATAGTGTTGAAAAACCACTTTTCGCACTTGTGTTAGTGTTGAAAAACCACTTTTCGCACTTGTGTTGGTGCAGGAAACCACTTTTGCACTTGTATTAGTGTGGAAAAACCACTTTTCGCAATTGTGTTGGTGTTGAAAAACCACTTTTCGCACTTGTGTTAGTGTTGAAAAACCACTTTTCGCACTTGTGTTAGTGTTGAAAAACCACTTTTCGCACTTGTGTTGGTGCAGGAAACCACTTTTGCACTTGTATTAGTGTGTAAAAAACACTTTTGCACTTGTGATAGTGTTGAAAAACCACTTTTCGCACTTGTGTTAGTGTTGAAAAACCACTTTTCGCATTTGTGTTGGTGCAGGAAACCACTTTTGCACTTGTATTAGTATGGAAAAAACACTTTTTGCACTTGTGATAGTGTTGAAAAACCACTTTTCCCACTTGTGTTCGTGTTGAAAAACCACTTTTCGCACTTGTGTTGGTGCAGGAAACCACGTTTGTACTTGTATTAGTGTGGAAAAACCAATTTTCGCACTTGTGTTAGTGTTGAAAAACCACTTTTCGCACTTGTGTTAGTGTTGAAAAACCACTTTTCGCACTTGTGTTAGTGTTGAAAAACAACTTTTCGCACTTGTGTTAGTGTTGAAAAACCACTTTTGCACTTGTATTAGTGTGGAAAAAACACTTTTTGCACTTGTGATAGTGTTGAAAAACCACTTTTTGCACTTGTGTTAGTGTTGAAAAACCACTTTTTGCACTTGTGTTGGTGCAGGAAACCACTTTTGCACTTGCATTAGTGTGGAAAAAACACTTTTCGCACTTGTGTTAGTGTTGAAAAACCACTTTTTGCACTTGTGTTAGTGTTGAAAAACCACTTTTCGCACTTGTGTTGGTGCAGGAAACCACTTTTACACTTGTATTAGTGTGGAAAAACCACTTTTCGCACTTGTGTTAGTGTTGAAAAACCACTTTTCGCACTTGTGTTAGTGTTGAAAAACCACTTTTCGCACTTGTGTTAGTGTTGAAAAACCACTTTTCGCACTTGTGTTCGTGTTGAAAAACCACTTTTCGCACTTGTGTTAGTGTTGAAAAACCACTTTTCGCACTTGTGTTGGTGCAGGAAACCACTTTTGCACTTGTATTAGTGTGGAAAAACCACTTTTCGCACTTGTGTTAGTGTTGAAAAACCACTTTTCGCACTTGTGTTAGTGTTGAAAAACCACTTTTCACACTTGTGTTAGTGTTGAAAAACCACTTTTCGCACTTGTGTTGGTGCAGGAAACCACTTTTGCACATGTATTAGTATGGAAAAAACACTTTTCGCACTTGTGTTAGTGTTGAAAAAACACTTTTCGCACTTGTGTTAGTGTTGAAAAACCACTTTTCGCACTTGTGTTGGTGCAGGAAACCACTTTTGCACTTGTATTAGTGTGGAAAAAACACTATTTGCACTTGTGATAGTGTTGAAAAACCACTTTTCGCACTTGTGTTAGTGTTGAAAAACCACTTTTCGCACTTGTGTTGGTGCAGGCAACCACTTTTGCACTTGTATTAGTGTGGAAAAACCACTTTTCGCACTTGTGTTAGTGTTGAAAAACCACTTTTCGCACTTGTGTTAGTGTTGAAAAACCACTTTTCGCACTTGTGTTGGTGTTGAAAAACCACTTTTCGCACTTGTGTTGGTGCAGGAAACCACTTTTGCACTTGTATTAGTGTGGCAAAAACACTTTTCGCACTTGTGTTAGTGTTGAAAAACCACTTTTCGCACTTGTGTTGGTGCAGGAAACCACTTTTGCACTTGTATTAGTGTGGAAAAAACACTTTTTGCATTTGTGATAGTGTTGAAAAACCACTTTTCGCACTTGTGTTAGTGTTGAAAAACCTCTTTTCGCACTTGTGTTGGTGCAGGAAACCACTTTTGCACTTGTATTAGTGTGGAAAAACCACTTTTCGCACTTGTGTTAGTGTTGAAAAACCACTTTTCGCACTTGTGTTAGTGTTGAAAAACCACTTTTCGCACTTGTGTTGGTGCAGGAAACCACTTTTGCACTTGTATTAGTGTGGAAAAAACACTTTTTGCACTTGTGATAGTGTTGAAAAACCACTTTTCGCACTTGTGTTAGTGTTGAAAAACCACTTTTCGCACTTGTGTTGGTGCAGGAAACCACTTTTGCACTTGTATTAGTGTGGAAAAAACACTTTTTGCACTTGTGATAGTGTTGAAAAACCACTTTTCGCACTTGTGTTAGTGTTTAAAAAACCACTTTTCGCACTTGTGTTGGTGCAGGAAACCACTTTTGCACTTGTATTAGTGTGGAAAAAACACTTTTTGCACTTGTGGTAGTGTTGAAAAACCACTTTTCGCACTTTTGTTAGTGTTGAAAAACCACTTTTCGCACTTGTGTTGGTGCAGGAAACCACTTTTGCACTTGTATTAGTGTGGAAAAACCACTTTTCGCACTTGTGTTAGTGTTGAAAAACCACTTTTCACACTTGTGTTCGTGTTGAAAAACCACTTTTCGCACTTGTGTTGGTGCAGGAAACCACTTTTGCACTTGTATTAGTGTGGAAAAACCACTTTTCGCACTTGTGTTAGTGTTGAAAAACCACTTTTCGCACTTGTGTTAGTGTTGAAAAACCACTTTTCGCACTTGTGTTGGTGCAGGAAACCACTTTTGCACTTGTATTAATGTGGAAAAAACACTTTTTGCACTTGCGATAGTGTTGAAAAACCACTTTTCGCACTTGTGTTAGTGTTGAAAACCCACATTTCGCATTTGTGTTGGTGCAGGAAACCACTTTTGCACTTGTATTAGTGTGGAAAAAACACTTTTCGCACTTGTGTTAGTGTTGAAAAACCACTTTTCACACTTGTGTTAGTGTTGAAAAACCACTTTTTGCACTTGTGTTAGTGTTGAAAAACCACATTTCGCACTTGTGTTGGTGCAGGAAACCACTTTTGCACTTGTATTAGTGTGGAAAAACCACTTTTCGCACTTGTGTTAGTGTTGAAAAACCACTTTTCGCACTTGTGTTAGTGTTGAAAAACCACTTTTCGCACTTGTGTTAGTGTTGAAAAACCACTTTTCGCACTTGTATTGGTGCAGGAAACCACTTTTGCACATGTATTAGTGTGGAAAAAACACTTTTCGCACTTGTGTTAATGTTGAAAAAACACTTTTCGCACTTGTGTTAGTGTTGAAAAACCACTTTTCGCACTTGTGTTGGTGCAGGAAACCACTTTTGCACTTGTATTAGTGTGGAAAAAACACTTTTTGCACTTGTGATAGTGTTGAAAAACCACTTTTCACAATTGTGTTAGTGTTGAAAAACCACTTTTCGCACTTGTGTTGGTGTTGAAAAACCACTTTTCGCACTTGTGTTGGTGCAGGAAACCACTTTTGCACTTGTATTAGTGTGGCAAAAACACTTTTCGCACTTGTGTTAGTGTTGAAAAACCACTTTTCGCACTTGTGTTGGTGCAGGAAACCACTTTTGCACTTGTATTAGTGTGGAAAAAACACTTTTTGCATTTGTGATAGTGTTGAAAAACCACTTTTCGCACTTGTGTTAGTGTTGAAAAACCTCTTTTCGCACTTGTGTTGGTGCAGGAAACCACTTTTGCACTTGTATTAGTGTGGAAAAACCACTTTCCGCACTTGTGTTAGTGTTGAAAAACCACTTTTCGCACTTGTGTTAGTGTTGAAAAACCACTTTTCGCACTTGTGTTGGTGCAGGAAACCACTTTTGCACTTGTATTAGTGTGGAAAAAACACTTTTTGCACTTGTGATAGTGTTGAAAAACCACTTTTTGCACTTGTGTTAGTGTTGAAAAACCACTTTTCGCACTTGTGTTGGTGCAGGAAACCACTTTTGCACTTGTATTAGTGTGGAAAACCACTTTTCGCACTTGTGTTAGTGTTGAAAACCCACTTTTCGCACTTGTGTTAGTGTTGAAAAACCACTTTTCGCACTTGTGTTGGTGCAGGAAACCACTTTTGCACTTGTATTAGTGTGGAAAAACCACTTTTCGCACTTGTGTTAGTGTTGAAAAACCACTTTTCGCACTTGTGTTAGTGTTGAAAACCCACTTTTCGCACTTGTGTTAGTGTTGAAAAACCACTTTTCGCACTTGTGTTAGTGTTGAAAACCCACTTTTCGCACTTGTGTTAGTGTTGAAAAACCACTTTTCGCACTTGTGTTAGTGCAGGAAACCACTTTTGCACTTGTATTAGTGTGGAAAAAACACTTTTCGCACTTGTGTTAGTGTTGAAAAACCACTTTTCGCACTTGTGTTAGTGTTGAAAAACCACTTTTCGCACTTGTGTTGGTGCAGGAAACCACTTTTTGCACTTGTATTAGTGTGGAAAAAACACTTTTTGCACTTGTGATAGTGTTGAAAAACCACTTTTCGCACTTGTGTTAGTGTTGAAAAACCACTTTTCGCACTTGTGTTGGTGCAGGAAACCACTTTTGCACTTGTATTAGTGTGGAAAAAACACTTTTTTCACTTGTGATAGTGTTGAAAAACCACTTTTTGCACTTGTGTTAGTGTTGAAAAACCACTTTTCGCACTGGTGTTGGTGAAGGAAACCACTTTCTGCACTTGTGATAGTGTTGAAAAACCACTTTTCGCATTTGTGTTAGTGTTGAAAAACCACTTTTCGCACTTGTGTTGGTGCAGGAAACCACTTTTGCACTTGTATTAGTGTGGAAAAAAACACTTTTTGCACTTGTGATAGTGTTGAAAACCCACTTTTCGCACTTGTTTTAGTGAAGGAAACCACTTTTCGCACTTGTGTTAGTGTTGAAAAACCACTTTTCGCACTTGTGTTGGTGCAGGAAACCACTTTTGCACTTGTATTAGTGTGGAAAAACCACTTTTCGACTTGTGTTAGTGTTGAAAAACCACTTTTCGCACTTGTGTTAGTGTTGAAAACCCACTTTTCGCACTTGTGTTAGTGTTGAAAAACCACTTTTCGCACTTGTGTTGGTGCAGGAAACCACTTTTGCACTTGTATTAGTGTGGAAAAAACCACTTTTCGCACTTGTGTTAGTGTTGAAAAACCACTTTTCGCACTTGTGTTGGTGCAGGAAACCACTTTTGCACATGTATTAGTGTGGAAAAAACACTTTTCGCACTTGTGTTAATGTTGAAAAAACACTTTTCGCACTTGTGTTAGTGTTGAAAAACCACTTTTCGCACTTGTGTTGGTGCAGGAAACCACTTTTGCACTTGTATTAGTGTGGAAAAAACACTTTTTGCACTTGTGATAGTGTTGAAAAACCACTTTTCGCACTTGTGTTAGTGTTGAAAAACCACTTTTCGCACTTGTGTTGGTGCAGGAAACCACTTTTGCACTTGTATTAGTGTGGAAAAACCACTTTTCGCACTTGTGTTAGTGTTGAAAAACCACTTTTCGCACTTGTGTTGGTGCAGGAAACCACTTTTGCACTTGTATTAGTGTGGAAAAACCACTTTTCGCACTTGTGTTAGTGTTGAAAAACCACTTTTCGCACTTGTGTTAGTGTTGAAAAACCACTTTTCGCACTTGTGTTGGTGTTGAAAAACCACTTTTCGCACTTGTGTTGGTGCAGGAAACCACTTTTGCACTTGTATTAGTGTGGCAAAAACACTTTTCGCACTTGTGTTAGTGTTGAAAAACCACTTTTCGCACTTGTGTTGGTGCAGGAAACCACTTTTGCACTTGTATTAGTGTGGAAAAAACACTTTTTGCATTTGTGATAGTGTTGAAAAACCACTTTTCGCACTTGTGTTAGTGTTGAAAAACCTCTTTTCGCACTTGTGTTGGTGCAGGAAACCACTTTTGCACTTGTATTAGTGTGGAAAAACCACTTTCCGCACTTGTGTTAGTGTTGAAAAACCACTTTTCGCACTTGTGTTAGTGTTGAAAAACCACTTTTCGCACTTGTGTTGGTGCAGGAAACCACTTTTGCACTTGTATTAGTGTGGAAAAAACACTTTTTGCACTTGTGATAGTGTTGAAAAACCACTTTTTGCACTTGTGTTAGTGTTGAAAAACCACTTTTCGCACTTGTGTTGGTGCAGGAAACCACTTTTGCACTTGTATTAGTGTGGAAAACCACTTTTCGCACTTGTGTTAGTGTTGAAAACCCACTTTTCGCACTTGTGTTAGTGTTGAAAAACCACTTTTCGCACTTGTGTTGGTGCAGTAAACCACTTTTGCACTTGTATTAGTGTGGAAAAACCACTTTTCGCACTTGTGTTAGTGTTGAAAAACCACTTTTCGCACTTGTGTTAGTGTTGAAAACCCACTTTTCGCACTTGTGTTAGTGTTGAAAAACCACTTTTCGCACTTGTGTTGGTGAAGGAAACCACTTTTGCACTTGTATTAGTGTGGAAAAAACACTTTTTGCATTTGTGATAGTGTTGAAAAACCACTTTTCGCACTTGTGTTAGTGTTGAAAAACCTCTTTTCGCACTTGTGTTGGTGCAGGAAACCACTTTTGCACTTGTATTATTGTGGAAAAACCACTTTTCGCACTTGTGTTAGTGTTGAAAAACCACTTTTCGCACTTGTGTTAGTGTTGAAAACCCACTTTTCGCACTTGTGTTAGTGTTGAAAAACCACTTTTCGCACCTGTGTTGGTGCAGGAAACCACTTTTGCACTTGTATTAGTGTGGAAAAAACACTTTTTGCATTTGTGATAGTGTTGAAAAACCACTTTTCGCACTTGTGTTAGTGTTGAAAAACCTCTTTTCGCACTTGTGTTGGTGCAGGAAACCACTTTTGCACTTGTATTAGTGTGGAAAAACCACTTTTCGCACTTGTGTTAGTGTTGAAAAACCACTTTTCGCACTTGTGTTAGTGTTGAAAAACCACTTTTCGCACTTGTGTTGGTGCAGGAAACCACTTTTGCACTTGTATTAGTGTGGAAAAAACACTTTTTGCACTTGTGATAGTGTTGAAAAACCACTTTTCGCACTTGTGTTAGTGTTGAAAAACCACTTTTCGCACTTGTGTTGGTGCAGGAAACCACTTTTGCACTTGTATTAGTGTGGAAAACCACTTTTCGCACTTGTGTTAGTGTTGAAAACCCACTTTTCGTACTTGTGTTAGTGTTGAAAAACCACTTTTCGCACTTGTGTTGGTGCAGGAAACCACTTTTGCACTTGTATTAGTGTGGAAAAACCACTTTTCGACTTGTGTTAGTGTTGAAAAACCACTTTTCGCACTCGTGTTAGTGTTGAAAACCCACTTTTCGCACTTGTGTTAGTGTTGAAAAACCACTTTTCGCACTTGTGTTGGTGCAGGAAACCACTTTTGCACTTGTATTAGTGTGGAAAAACCACTTTTCGCACTTGTGTTAGTGTTGAAAAACCACTTTTCGCACTTGTGTTGGTGCAGGAAACCACTTTTGCACATGTATTAGTGTGGAAAAACACTTTTCGCACTTGTGTTAATGTTGAAAAAACACTTTTCGCACTTGTGTTAGTGTTGAAAAACCACATTTCGCACTTGTGTTGGTGCAGGAAACCACTTTTGCACTTGTATTAGTGTGGAAAAAACACTTTTTGCACTTGTGATAGTGTTGAAAAACCACTTTTCGCACTTGTGTTAGTGTTGAAAAACCACTTTTCGCACTTGTGTTGGTGCAGGAAACCACTTTTGCACTTGTATTAGTGTGGAAAAACCACTTTTCGCACTTGTGTTAGTGTTGAAAAACCACTTTTCGCACTTGTGTTGGTGCAGGAAACCACTTTTGCACTTGTATTAGTGTGGAAAAACCACTTTTCGCACTTGTGTTAGTGTTGAAAAACCACTTTTCGCACTTGTATTGGTGCAGGAAACCACTTTTGCACATGTATTAGTGTGTAAAAAACACTTTTCGCACTTGTGTTAATGTTGAAAAAACACTTTTCGCACTTGTGTTAGTGTTGAAAAACCACTTTTCGCACTTGTGTTGGTGCAGGAAACCACTTTTGCACTTGTATTAGTGTGGAAAAAACACTTTTTGCACTTGTGATAGTGTTGAAAAACCACTTTTCGCACTTGTGTTAGTGTTGAAAAACCACTTTTCGCACTTGTGTTGGTGTTGAAAAACCACTTTTCGCACTTGTGTTGGTGCAGGAAACCACTTTTGCACTTGTATTAGTGTGGCAAAAACACTTTTCGCACTTGTGTTAGTGTTGAAAAACCACTTTTCGCACTTGTGTTGGTGCAGGAAACCACTTTTGCACTTGTATTAGTGTGGAAAAAACACTTTTTGCATTTGTGATAGTGTTGAAAAACCACTTTTCGCACTTGTGTTAGTGTTGAAAAACCTCTTTTCGCACTTGTGTTGGTGCAGGAAACCACTTTTGCACTTGTATTAGTGTGGAAAAACCACTTTCCGCACTTGTATTATTGTGGAAAAACCACTTTTCGCACTTGTGTTAGTGTTGAAAAACCACTTTTCGCACTTGTGTTAGTGTTGAAAACCCACTTTTCGCACTTGTGTTAGTGTTGAAAAACCACTTTTCGCACCTGTGTTGGTGCAGGAAACCACTTTTGCACTTGTATTAGTGTGGAAAAAACACTTTTTGCATTTGTGATAGTGTTGAAAAACCACTTTTCGCACTTGTGTTAGTGTTGAAAAACCTCTTTTCGCACTTGTGTTGGTGCAGGAAACCACTTTTGCACTTGTATTAGTGTGGAAAAACCACTTTTCGCACTTGTGTTAGTGTTGAAAAACCACTTTTCGCACTTGTGTTAGTGTTGAAAAACCACTTTTCGCACTTGTGTTGGTGCAGGAAACCACTTTTGCACTTGTACTAGTGTGGAAAAAACACTTTTTGCACTTGTGATAGTGTTGAAAAACCACTTTTCGCACTTGTGTTAGTGTTGAAAAACCACTTTTCGCACTTGTGTTGGTGCAGGAAACCACTTTTGCACTTGTATTAGTGTGGAAAACCACTTTTCGCACTTGTGTTAGTGTTGAAAACCCACTTTTCGCACTTATGTTAGTGTGGAAAAACCACTTTTCGCACTTGTGTTGGTGCAGGAAACCACTTTTGCACTTGTATTAGTGTGGAAAAACCACTTTTCGACTTGTGTTAGTGTTGAAAAACCACTTTTCGCACTTGTGTTAGTGTTGAAAACCCACTTTTCGCACTTGTGTTAGTGTTGAAAAACCACTTTTCGCACTTGTGTTGGTGCAGGAAACCACTTTTGCACTTGTATTAGTGTGGAAAAACCACTTTTCGCACTTGTGTTAGTGTTGAAAAACCACTTTTCGCACTTGTGTTGGTGCAGGAAACCACTTTTGCACATGTATTAGTGTGGAAAAACACTTTTCGCACTTGTGTTAATGTTGAAAAAACACTTTTCGCACTTGTGTTAGTGTTGAAAAACCACTTTTCGCACTTGTGTTGGTGCAGGAAACCACTTTTGCACTTGTATTAGTGTGGAAAAAACACTTTTTGCACTTGTGATAGTGTTGAAAAACCACTTTTCGCACTTGTGTTAGTGTTGAAAAACCACTTTTCGCACTTGTGTTGGTGCAGGAAACCACTTTTGCACTTGTATTAGTGTGGAAAAACCACTTTTCGCACTTGTGTTAGTGTTGAAAAACCACTTTTCGCACTTGTGTTGGTGCAGGAAACCACTTTTGCACTTGTATTAGTGTGGAAAAACCACTTTTCGCACTTGTGTTAGTGTTGAAAAACCACTTTTCGCACTTGTATTGGTGCAGGAAACCACTTTTGCACATGTATTAGTGTGGAAAAAACACTTTTCGCACTTGTGTTAATGTTGAAAAAACACTTTTCGCACTTGTGTTAGTGTTGAAAAACCACTTTTCGCACTTGTGTTGGTGCAGGAAACCACTTTTGCACTTGTATTAGTGTGGAAAAAACACTTTTTGCACTTGTGATAGTGTTGAAAAACCACTTTTCGCACTTGTGTTAGTGTTGAAAAACCACTTTTCGCACTTGTGTTGGTGTTGAAAAACCACTTTTCGCACTTGTGTTGGTGCAGGAAACCACTTTTGCACTTGTATTAGTGTGGCAAAAACACTTTTTGCACTTGTGTTAGTGTTGAAAAACCACTTTTCGCACTTGTGTTGGTGCAGGAAACCACTTTTGCACTTGTATTAGTGTGGAAAAAACACTTTTTGCATTTGTGATAGTGTTGAAAAACCACTTTTCGCACTTGTGTTAGTGTTGAAAAACCTCTTTTCGCACTTGTGTTGGTGCAGGAAACCACTTTTGCACTTGTATTAGTGTGGAAAAACCACTTTCCGCACTTGTGTTAGTGTTGAAAAACCACTTTTCGCACTTGTGTTAGTGTTGAAAAACCACTTTTCGCACTTGTGTTGGTGCAGGAAACCACTTTTGCACTTGTATTAGTGTGGAAAAAACACTTTTTGCACTTGTGATAGTGTTGAAAAACCACTTTTTGCACTTGTGTTAGTGTTGAAAAACCACTTTTCGCACTTGTGTTGGTGCAGGAAACCACTTTTGCACTTGTATTAGTGTGGAAAACCACTTTTCGCACTTGTGTTAGTGTTGAAAACCCACTTTTCGCACTTGTGTTAGTGTTGAAAAACCACTTTTCGCACTTGTGTTGGTGCAGGAAACCACTTTTGCACTTGTATTAGTGTGGAAAAACCACTTTTCGCAATTGTGTTGGTGTTGGAAAACCACTTTTCGCACTTGTGTTAGTGTTGAAAACCCACTTTTCGCACTTGTGTTAGTGTTGAAAAACCACTTTTCGCACTTGTGTTGGTGCAGGAAACCACTTTTGCACTTGTATTAGTGTGGAAAAACCACTTTTCGCAATTGTGTTGGTGTTGAAAAACCACTTTTCGCACTTGTGTTAGTGTTGAAAAACCACTTTTCGCACTTGTGTTAGTGTTGAAAAACCACTTTTCGCACTTGTGTTGGTGCAGGAAACCACTTTTGCACTTGTATTAGTGTGTAAAAAACACTTTTGCACTTGTGATAGTGTTGAAAAACCACTTTTCGCACTTGTGTTAGTGTTGAAAAACCACTTTTCGCATTTGTGTTGGTGCAGGAAACCACTTTTGCACTTGTATTAGTATGGAAAAAACACTTTTTGCACTTGTGATAGTGTTGAAAAACCACTTTTCCCACTTGTGTTCGTGTTGAAAAACCACTTTTCGCACTTGTGTTGGTGCAGGAAACCACGTTTGTACTTGTATTAGTGTGGAAAAACCAATTTTCGCACTTGTGTTAGTGTTGAAAAACCACTTTTCGCACTTGTGTTAGTGTTGAAAAACCACTTTTCGCACTTGTGTTAGTGTTGAAAAACAACTTTTCGCACTTGTGTTAGTGTTGAAAAACCACTTTTGCACTTGTATTAGTGTGGAAAAAACACTTTTTGCACTTGTGATAGTGTTGAAAAACCACTTTTTGCACTTGTGTTAGTGTTGAAAAACCACTTTTTGCACTTGTGTTGGTGCAGGAAACCACTTTTGCACTTGC
The DNA here is from genome assembly GCF_964187855.1 of Myxine glutinosa. Lineage (NCBI taxonomy): Eukaryota > Metazoa > Chordata > Myxini > Myxiniformes > Myxinidae > Myxine > Myxine glutinosa. The sequence goes on from NW_027617406.1 coordinate 113,230, forward strand.
ATTAGTGTGGAAAAAACACTTTTCGCACTTGTGTTAGTGTTGAAAAACCACTTTTTGCACTTGTGTTAGTGTTGAAAAACCACTTTTCGCACTTGTGTTGGTGCAGGAAACCACTTTTACACTTGTATTAGTGTGGAAAAACCACTTTTCGCACTTGTGTTAGTGTTGAAAACCACTTTTCGCACTTGTGTTAGTGTTGAAAAACCACTTTTCGCACTTGTGTTAGTGTTGAAAAACCACTTTTCGCACTTGTGTTCGTGTTGAAAACCACTTTTCGCACTTGTGTTAGTGTTGAAAAACCACTTTTCGCACTTGTGTTGGTGCAGGAAACCACTTTTGCACTTGTATTAGTGTGGAAAAACCACTTTTCGCACTTGTGTTAGTGTTGAAAAACCACTTTTCGCACTTGTGTTAGTGTTGAAAAACCACTTTTCACACTTGTGTTAGTGTTGAAAAACCACTTTTCGCACTTGTGTTGGTGCAGGAAACCACTTTTGCACATGTATTAGTATGGAAAAAACACTTTTCGCACTTGTGTTAGTGTTGAAAAAACACTTTCGCACTTGTGTTAGTGTTGAAAAACCACTTTTCGCACTTGTGTTGGTGCAGGAAACCACTTTTGCACTTGTATTAGTGTGGAAAAAACACTATTTGCACTTGTGATAGTGTTGAAAAACCACTTTTCGCACTTGTGTTAGTGTTGAAAAACCACTTTCGCACTTGTGTTGGTGCAGGCAACCACTTTTGCACTTGTATTAGTGTGGAAAAACCACTTTTCGCACTTGTGTTAGTGTTGAAAAACCACTTTTCGCACTTGTGTTAGTGTTGAAAAACCACTTTTCGCACTTGTGTTGGTGTTGAAAAACCACTTTTCGCACTTGTGTTGGTGCAGGAAACCACTTTTGCACTTGTATTAGTGTGGCAAAAACACTTTTCGCACTTGTGTTAGTGTTGAAAAACCACTTTTCGCACTTGTGTTGGTGCAGGAAACCACTTTTGCACTTGTATTAGTGTGGAAAAAACACTTTTTGCATTTGTGATAGTGTTGAAAAACCACTTTTCGCACTTGTGTTAGTGTTGAAAAACCTCTTTTCGCACTTGTGTTGGTGCAGGAAACCACTTTTGCACTTGTATTAGTGTGGAAAAACCACTTTTCGCACTTGTGTTAGTGTTGAAAAACCACTTTTCGCACTTGTGTTAGTGTTGAAAAACCACTTTTCGCACTTGTGTTGGTGCAGGAAACCACTTTTGCACTTGTATTAGTGTGGAAAAAACACTTTTTGCACTTGTGATAGTGTTGAAAAACCACTTTTCGCACTTGTGTTAGTGTTGAAAAACCACTTTTCGCACTTGTGTTGGTGCAGGAAACCACTTTTGCACTTGTAATAGTGTGGAAAAAACACTTTTTTGCACTTGTGATAGTGTTGAAAACCACTTTTCGCACTTGTGTTAGTGTTTAAAAAACCACTTTTCGCACTTGTGTTGGTGCAGGAAACCACTTTTGCACTTGTATTAGTGTGGAAAAAACACTTTTTGCACTTGTGGTAGTGTTGAAAAACCACTTTTCGCACTTTTGTTAGTGTTGAAAAACCACTTTTCGCACTTGTGTTGGTGCAGGAAACCACTTTTGCACTTGTATTAGTGTGGAAAAACCACTTTTTCGCACTTGTGTTTAGTGTTGAAAAACCACTTTTCACACTTGTGTTCGTGTTGAAAAACCACTTTTCGCACTTGTGTTGGTGCAGGAAACCACTTTTGCACTTGTAATTAGTGTGGAAAAACCACTTTTCGCACTTGTGTTAGTGTTGAAAAACCACTTTTCGCACTTGTGTTAGTGTTGAAAAACCACTTTTCGCACTTGTGTTGGTGCAGGAAACCACTTTTGCACTTGTATTAATGTGGAAAAAACACTTTTTGCACTTGCGATAGTGTTGAAAAACCACTTTTCGCACTTGTGTTAGTGTTGAAAACCCACATTTCGCATTTGTGTTGGTGCAGGAAACCACTTTTGCACTTGTATTAGTGTGGAAAAAACACTTTTCGCACTTGTGTTAGTGTTGAAAAACCACTTTTCACACTTGTGTTAGTGTTGAAAAACCACTTTTTGCACTTGTGTTAGTGTTGAAAAACCACATTTCGCACTTGTGTTGGTGCAGGAAACCACTTTTGCACTTGTATTAGTGTGGAAAAACCACTTTTCGCACTTGTGTTAGTGTTGAAAAACCACTTTTCGCACTTGTGTTAGTGTTGAAAAACACTTTTCGCACTTGTGTTAGTGTTGAAAAACCACTTTTCGCACTTGTATTGTGCAGGAAACCACTTTTGCACATGTATTAGTGTGGAAAAAACACTTTTCGCACTTGTGTTAATGTTGAAAAACACTTTTCGCACTTGTGTTAGTGTTGAAAAACCACTTTTCGCACTTGTGTTGGTGCAGGAAACCACTTTTGCACTTGTATTAGTGTGGAAAAAACACTTTTTGCACTTGTGATAGTGTTGAAAAACCACTTTTCACAATTGTGTTAGTGTTGAAAAACCACTTTTCGCACTTGTGTTGGTGTTGAAAAACCACTTTTCGCACTTGTGTTGGTGCAGGAAACCACTTTTGCACTTGTATTAGTGTGGCAAAAACACTTTTCGCACTTGTGTTAGTGTTGAAAAACCACTTTTCGCACTTGTGTTGGTGCAGGAAACCACTTTTGCACTTGTATTAGTGTGGAAAAAACACTTTTTGCATTTGTGATAGTGTTGAAAAACCACTTTTCGCACTTGTGTTAGTGTTGAAAAACCTCTTTTCGCACTTGTGTTGGTGCAGGAAACCACTTTTGCACTTGTATTAGTGTGGAAAAACCACTTTCCGCACTTGTGTTAGTGTTGAAAAACCACTTTTCGCACTTGTGTTAGTGTTGAAAAACCACTTTTCGCACTTGTGTTGGTGCAGGAAACCACTTTTGCACTTGTATTAGTGTGGAAAAAACACTTTTGCACTTGTGATAGTGTTGAAAAACCACTTTTTGCACTTGTGTTAGTGTTGAAAAACCACTTTTCGCACTTGTGTTGGTGCAGGAAACCACTTTTGCACTTGTATTAGTGTGGAAAACCACTTTTCGCACTTGTGTTAGTGTTGAAAACCCACTTTTCGCACTTGTGTTAGTGTTGAAAAACCACTTTTCGCACTTGTGTTGGTGCAGGAAACCACTTTTGCACTTGTATTAGTGTGGAAAAACCACTTTCGCACTTGTGTTAGTGTTGAAAAACCACTTTTCGCACTTGTGTTAGTGTTGAAAACCCACTTTTCGCACTTGTGTTAGTGTTGAAAAACCACTTTTCGCACTTGTGTTAGTGTTGAAAACCCACTTTTCGCACTTGTGTTAGTGTTGAAAAACCACTTTTCGCACTTGTGTTAGTGCAGGAAACCACTTTTGCACTTGTATTAGTGTGGAAAAAACACTTTTCGCACTTGTGTTAGTGTTGAAAAACCACTTTTCGCACTTGTGTTAGTGTTGAAAAACCACTTTTCGCACTTGTGTTGGTGCAGGAAACCACTTTTTGCACTTGTATTAGTGTGGAAAAAACACTTTTTGCACTTGTGATAGTGTTGAAAAACCACTTTTCGCACTTGTGTTAGTGTTGAAAAACCACTTTTCGCACTTGTGTTGGTGCAGGAAACCACTTTTGCACTTGTATTAGTGTGGAAAAACACTTTTTTCACTTGTGATAGTGTTGAAAAACCACTTTTGCACTTGTGTTAGTGTTGAAAAACCACTTTTCGCACTGGTGTTGGTGAAGGAAAACCACTTTCTGCACTTGTGATAGTGTTGAAAAACCACTTTTCGCATTTGTGTTAGTGTTGAAAAACCACTTTTCGCACTTGTGTTGGTGCAGGAAACCACTTTTGCACTTGTATTAGTGTGGAAAAAAACACTTTTTGCACTTGTGATAGTGTTGAAAACCCACTTTTCGCACTTGTTTTAGTGAAGGAAACCACTTTTCGCACTTGTGTTAGTGTTGAAAAACCACTTTTCGCACTTGTGTTGGTGCAGGAAACCACTTTTGCACTTGTATTAGTGTGGAAAACCACTTTTCGACTTGTGTTAGTGTTGAAAAACCACTTTTCGCACTTGTGTTAGTGTTGAAAACCCACTTTTCGCACTTGTGTTAGTGTTGAAAAACCACTTTTCGCACTTGTGTTGGTGCAGGAAACACTTTTGCACTTGTATTAGTGTGGAAAAAACCACTTTTTCGCACTTGTGTTTAGTGTTGAAAAACCACTTTTCGCACTTGTGTTGGTGCAGGAAACCACTTTTGCACATGTATTAGTGTGGAAAAAACACTTTTCGCACTTGTGTTAATGTTGAAAAAACACTTTTCGCACTTGTGTTAGTGTTGAAAAACCACTTTTCGCACTTGTGTTGGTGCAGGAAACCACTTTTGCACTTGTATTAGTGTGGAAAAAACACTTTTTGCACTTGTGATAGTGTTGAAAAACCACTTTTCGCACTTGTGTTAGTGTTGAAAAACCACTTTTCGCACTTGTGTTGGTGCAGGAAACCACTTTTTGCACTTGTATTAGTGTGGAAAAACCACTTTTCGCACTTGTGTTAGTGTTGAAAACCACTTTTCGCACTTGTGTTGGTGCAGGAAACCACTTTTGCACTTGTATTAGTGTGGAAAAACCACTTTTCGCACTTGTGTTAGTGTTGAAAAACCACTTTTCGCACTTGTGTTAGTGTTGAAAAACCACTTTTCGCACTTGTGTTGGTGTTGAAAAACCACTTTTCGCACTTGTGTTGGTGCAGGAAACCACTTTTGCACTTGTATTAGTGTGGCAAAAACACTTTTCGCACTTGTGTTAGTGTTGAAAAACCACTTTTCGCACTTGTGTTGGTGCAGGAAACCACTTTTGCACTTGTATTAGTGTGGAAAAAACACTTTTTGCATTTGTGATAGTGTTGAAAAACCACTTTTCGCACTTGTGTTAGTGTTGAAAAACCTCTTTCGCACTTGTGTTGGTGCAGGAACCACTTTTGCACTTGTATTAGTGTGGAAAAACCACTTTCCGCACTTGTGTTAGTGTTGAAAAACCACTTTTCGCACTTGTGTTAGTGTTGAAAAACCACTTTTCGCACTTGTGTTGGTGCAGGAAACCACTTTTGCACTTGTATTAGTGTGGAAAAAACACTTTTTGCACTTGTGATAGTGTTGAAAAACCACTTTTTGCACTTGTGTTAGTGTTGAAAAACCACTTTTCGCACTTGTGTTGGTGCAGGAAACCACTTTTGCACTTGTATTAGTGTGGAAAACCACTTTTCGCACTTGTGTTAGTGTTGAAAACCCACTTTTCGCACTTGTGTTAGTGTTGAAAAACCACTTTTCGCACTTGTGTTGGTGCAGTAAACCACTTTTGCACTTGTATTAGTGTGGAAAAACCACTTTTCGCACTTGTGTTAGTGTTGAAAAACCACTTTCGCACTTGTGTTAGTGTTGAAAACCCACTTTTCGCACTTGTGTTAGTGTTGAAAAACCACTTTTCGCACTTGTGTTGGTGAAGGAAACCACTTTTGCACTTGTATTAGTGTGGAAAAAACACTTTTTGCATTTGTGATAGTGTTGAAAAACCACTTTTCGCACTTGTGTTAGTGTTGAAAAACCTCTTTTCGCACTTGTGTTGGTGCAGGAAACCACTTTTGCACTTGTATTATTGTGGAAAAACCACTTTTCGCACTTGTGTTAGTGTTGAAAAACCACTTTTCGCACTTGTGTTAGTGTTGAAAACCCACTTTTCGCACTTGTGTTAGTGTTGAAAAACCACTTTTCGCACCTGTGTTGGTGCAGGAAACCACTTTTGCACTTGTATTAGTGTGGAAAAAACACTTTTTGCATTTGTGATAGTGTTGAAAAACCACTTTTCGCACTTGTGTTAGTGTTGAAAAACCTCTTTTCGCACTTGTGTTGGTGCAGGAAACCACTTTTGCACTTGTATTAGTGTGGAAAAACCACTTTTCGCACTTGTGTTAGTGTTGAAAAACCACTTTTCGCACTTGTGTTAGTGTTGAAAAACCACTTTTCGCACTTGTGTTGGTGCAGGAAACCACTTTTGCACTTGTATTAGTGTGGAAAAAACACTTTTTGCACTTGTGATAGTGTTGAAAAACCACTTTTCGCACTTGTGTTAGTGTTGAAAAACCACTTTTCGCACTTGTGTTGGTGCAGGAAACCACTTTTGCACTTGTATTAGTGTGGAAAACCACTTTTCGCACTTGTGTTAGTGTTGAAAACCCACTTTTCGTACTTGTGTTAGTGTTGAAAAACCACTTTTCGCACTTGTGTTGGTGCAGGAAACCACTTTTGCACTTGTATTAGTGTGGAAAAACCACTTTTCGACTTGTGTAGTGTTGAAAAACCACTTTTCGCACTCGTGTTAGTGTTGAAAACCCACTTTTCGCACTTGTGTTAGTGTTGAAAAACCACTTTTCGCACTTGTGTTTGGTGCAGGAAACCACTTTTGCACTTGTATTAGTGTGGAAAAACCACTTTCGCACTTGTGTTAGTGTTGAAAAACCACTTTTCGCACTTGTGTTGGTGCAGGAAACCACTTTTGCACATGTATTAGTGTGGAAAAACACTTTTCGCACTTGTGTTAATGTTGAAAAAACACTTTCGCACTTGTGTTAGTGTTGAAAAACCACATTTCGCACTTGTGTTGTGCAGGAAACCACTTTTGCACTTGTATTAGTGTGGAAAAAACACTTTTTGCACTTGTGATAGTGTTGAAAACCACTTTTCGCACTTGTGTTAGTGTTGAAAAACCACTTTTCGCACTTGTGTTGGTGCAGGAAACCACTTTTGCACTTGTATTAGTGTGGA
>NW_027617407.1:0-120035 GCF_964187855.1 Myxine glutinosa
GTGGTAAACACAACACTTTTTGCACTTGTGATAGTGTTGAAAAACCACTTTTCGCACTTGTGTTAGTGTTGAAAAACCACTTTTCGCACTTGTGTTGGTGCAGGAAACCACTTTTGCACTTGTAATAGTGTGGTAAAAACACTTTTTGCACTTGTGATAGTGTTGAAAAACCACTTTTCGCACTTGTGTTAGTGTTGAAAAACCACTTTTCGCACTTGTGTTGGTGCAGGAAACCACTTTTGCACTTGTATTAGTGTGGAAAAACCACTTTTCGCACTGTGTTGGTGTTGAAAAACCACTTTTCGCACTTGTGTTGGTTCAGGAAACCACTTTTGCACTTGTATTAGTGTGGAAAAACCACTTTTCGCACTTGTGTTAGTGTTGAAAAACCACTTTTCGCACTTGTGTTAGTGTTGAAAAACCACTTTTTGCACTTGTGTTGGTGCAGGAAACCACTTTTGCACTTGTATTAGTGTGGAAAAAACACTTTTTGCACTTGTGATAGTGTTGAAAAACCACTTTTCGCACTTGTGTTAGTGTTGAAAAACCACTTTTCGCACTTGTGTTGGTGCAGGAAACCACTTTTGCACTTGTATTAGTGTGGAAAAAACACTTTTTGCACTTGTGATAGTGTTGAAAAACCACTTTTCACACTTGTGTTGGTGCAGGAAACCACTTTTGCACTTGTATTAGTGTGGAAAAAACACTTTTTGCACTTGTGATAGTGTTGAAAAACCACTTTTCGCACTTGTGTTAGTGTTGAAAAACCACTTTTCGCACTTGTGTTAGTGTTGAAAAACCACTTTTCGCACTTGTGTTGGTGCAGGAAACCACTTTTGCACTTGTATTAGTGTGGAAAAAACACTTTTTGCACTTGTGATAGTGTTGAAAAACCACTTTTCGCACTTGTGTTAGTGTTGAAAAACCACTTTTCGCACTTGTGTTGGTGCAGGAAACCACTTTTGCACTTGTATTAGTGTGGTAAAAACACTTTTTGCACTTGTGATAGTGTTGAAAAACCACTTTTCGCACTTGTGTTCGTGTTGAAAAACCACTTTTCGCACTTGTGTTGGTGCAGGAAACCACTTTTGCACTTGTATTAGTGTGGGAAAACCACTTTTCGCACTTGTGTTATTGTTGAAAAACCACTTTTCGCACTTGTGTTAGTGTTGAAAAACCACTTTTCGCACTTGTGTTGGTGCAGGAAACCACTTTTGCACTTGTATTAGTGTGCAAAAACACTTTTCGCACTTGTGTTAGTGTTGAAAAACCACTTTTCGCACTTGTGTTAGTGTTGAAAAACCACTTTTCGCACTTGTGTTGGTGCAGGAAACTACTTTTGCACTTGTATTAGTGTGGAAAAAACACTTTTTGCACTTGTGATAGTGTTGAAAAACCACTTTTCGCACTTGTGTTAGTGTTGAAAAACCACTTTTCGCACTTGTGTTAGTGTTGAAAAACCACTTTTCGCACTTGTGTTGGTGCAGGAAACCACTTTTGCACTTGTATTAGTGTGGAAAAAACACTTTTTGCACTTGTGATAGTGTTGAAAAACCACTTTTCGCACTTGTGTTAGTGTTGAAAAACCAATTTTCGCACTTGTGTTAGTGTTGAAAAAACACTTTTCGCACTTGTGTTGGTGCAGGAAACCACTTTTGCACTTGTATTAGTGTGGTAAAAACACTTTTTGCACTTGTGATAGTGTTGAAAAACCACTTTTTGCACTTGTGTTCGTGTTGAAAAACCACTTTTCGCACTTGTGTTGGTGCAGGAAACCACTTTTGCACTTGTATTAGTGTGGGAAAACCACTTTTCGCACTTGTGTTAGTGTTGAAAAACCACTTTTCGCACTTGTGTTAGTGTTGAAAAACCACTTTTCGCACTTGTGTTGGTGCAGGAAACCACTTTTGCACTTGTATTAGTGTGCAAAAACACTTTTCGCACTTGTGTTAGTGTTGAAAAACCACTTTTCGCACTTGTGTTAGTGTTGAAAAACCACTTTTCGCACCTGTGTTGGTGCAGGAAACCACTTTTGCACTTGTATTAGTGTGGAAAAACACTTTTTGCACTTGTGATAGTGTTGAAAAACCACTTTTCGCACTTGTGTTAGTGTTGAAAAACCACTTTTCGCACTTGTGTTGGTGCAGGAAACCACTTTTGCACTTGTATTAGTGTGGTAAAAACACTTTTTGCACTTGTGATAGTGTTGAAAAACCACTTTTTGCACTTGTGTTAGTGTTGAAAAACCACTTTTCGCACTTGTGTTAGTGTTGAAAAACCACTTTTCGCACTTGTGTTGGTGCAGGAAACCACTTTTGCACTTGTATTAGTGTGGAAAAAACACTTTTTGCACTTGTGATAGTGTTGAAAAACCACTTTTCGCACTTGTGTTAGTGTTGAAAAACCACTTTTCGCACTTGTGTTAGTGTTGAAAAACCACTTTTCGCACTTGTGTTAGTGTTGAAAAACCACTTTTTGCACTTGTGTTGGTGCAGGAAACAACTTTTGCACTTGTATTAGTGTGGAAAAACCACTTTTCGCACTTGTGTTAGTGTTGAAAAACCACTTTTCGCACTTGTGTTAGTGTTGAAAAACCACTTTTCGCACTTGTGTTGGTGCAGGAAGCCACTTTTGCACTTGTATTAGTGTGGAAAAAACACTTTTTGCACTTGTGATAGTGTTGAAAAACCACTTTTCGCACTTGAGTTAGTGTTGAAAAACCACTTTTCGCACTTGTGTTGGTGCAGGAAACCACTTTTGCACTTGTATTAGTGTGGAAAAAACACTTTTTGCACTTGTGATAGTGTTGAAAAACCACTTTTCGCACTTGTGTTAGTGTTGAAAAACGACTTTTCGCACTTGTGTTAGTGTTGAAAAACCACTTTTCGCACTTGTGTTAGTGTTGAAAAACCACTTTTCACACTTGTGTTGGTGCAGGAAACCACTTTTGCACTTGTATTAGTGTGGAAAAAACACTTTTCGCACTTGTGTTAGTGTTGAAAAACCACTTTTCGCACTTGTGTTAGTGTTGAAAAACCACTTTTCGCACTTGTGTTGGTGCAGGAAACCACTTTTGCACTTGTATTGGTGTGGAAAAAACACTTTTTGCACTTGTGATAGTGTTGAAAAACCATTTTTCGCACTTGTGTTAGTGTTGAAAAACCACTTTTCGCACTTGTGTTGGTGCAGGAAACCACTTTTGCACTTGTATTAGTGTGGTAAAAACACTTTTTGCACTTGTGATAGTGTTGAAAAACCACTTTTCGCACTTGTGTTAGTGTTGAAAAACCACTTTTCGCACTTGTGTTGGTGCAGGAAACCACTTTTGCACTTGTATTAGTGTGGAAAACCACTTTTCGCACTTGTGTTAGTGTTGAAAAACCACTCTTCGCACTTGTGTTAGTGTTGAAAAACCACTTTTCGCACTTGTGTTGGTTCAGGAAACCACTTTTGCACTTGTATTAGTGTGGAAAAACCACTTTTCGCACTTGTGTTAGTGTTGAAAAACCACTTTTCGCACTTGTGTTAGTGTTGAAAAACCACTTTTCGCACTTGTGTTGGTGCAGGAAACCACTTTTGCACTTGTATTAGTATGGAAAAAACACTTTTTGCACTTGTGATAGTGTTGAAAAACCACTTTTCGCACTTGTGTTAGTGTTTAAAAACCACTTTTCGCACTTGTGTTGGTTCAGGAAACAACTTTTGCACTTGTATTAGTGTGGAAAAACCACTTTTCGCACTTGTGTTAGTGTTGAAAAACCACTTTTTGCACTTGTGTTGGTGCAGGAAACCACTTTTGCACTTGTATTAGTGTGGTAAAAACACTTTTTGCACTTGTGATAGTGTTGAAAAACCACTTTTCGCACTTGTGTTAGTGTTGAAAAACCACTTTTCGCACTTGTGTTGGTGCAGGAAACCACTTTTGCACTTGTATTAGTGTGGAAAAAACACTATTTGCACTTGTGATAGTGTTGAAAAACCACTTTTCGCACTTGTGTTAGTGTTGAAAAACCACTTTTCGCACTTGTGTTAGTGTTGAAAAACCACTTTTCGCACTTGTGTTAGTGTTGAAAAACCACTTTTCGCACTTGTGTTGGTGCAGGAAACAACTTTTGCACTTGTATTAGTGTGGAAAAACCACTTTTCGCACTTGTGTTAGTGTTGAAAAACCACTTTTCGCACTTGTGTTGGTGCAGGAAGCCACTTTTGCACTTGTATTAGTGTGGAAAAAACACTTTTTGCACTTGTGATAGTGTTGAAAAACCACTTTTCGCACTTGTGTTAGTGTTGAAAAACCACTTTTCGCACTTGTGTTGGTGCAGGAAGCCACTTTTGCACTTGTATTAGTGTTGAAAAACCACTTTTCGCACTTGAGTTAGTGTTGAAAAACCACTTTTCGCACTTGTGTTAGTGTTGAAAAACCACTTTTCGCACTTGTGTTGGTGCAGGAAACCACTTTCGCACTTGTATTAGTGTGGAAAAAACACTTTTTGCACTTGTGATAGTGTTGAAAAACCACTTTTCGCACTTGTGTTAGTGTTGAAAAACCACTTTTCGCACTTGTGTTAGTGTTGAAAAACCACTTTTCGCACTTGTGTTGGTGCAGGAAACCACTTTTGCACTTGTATTAGTGTGGTAAAAACACTTTTTGCACTTCTGATAGTGTTGAAAAACCACTTTTTGCACTTGTGTTAGTGTTGAAAAACCACTTTTCGCACTTGTGTTGGTGCAGGAAACCACTTTTGCACTTGTATTAGTGTGGAAAAACCACTTTTCGCACTTGTGTTAGTGTTGAAAAACCACTTTTCGCACTTGTGTTAGTGTTGAAAAACCACTTTTCGCACTTGTGTTGGTGCAGGAAACCACTTTTGCACTTGTATTAGTGTGGAAAAAACACTTTTCGCACTTGTGTTAATGTTGAAAAACCACTTTTCGCACTTGTGTTAGTGTTGAAAAACCACTTTTCGCACTTGTGTTGGTGCAGGAAACCACTTTTGCACTTGTATTGGTGTGGAAAAAACCCTTTTTGCACTTGTGATAGTGTTGAAAAACCATTTTTCGCACTTGTGTTAGTGTTGAAAAACCACTTTTCGCACTTGTGTTGGTGCAGGAAACCACTTTTGCACTTGTATTAGTGTGGAAAAAACACTTTTTGCACTTGTGATAGTGTTGAAAAACCACTTTTCGCACTTGTGTTAGTGTTGAAAAACCACTTTTCGCACTTGTGTTGGTGCAGGAAACCACTTTTGCACATGTATTAGTGTGGAAAAAACACTTTTCGCACTTGTGTTAGTGTTTAAAAACCACTTTTCGCACTTGTGTTAGTGTTGAAAAACCACTTTTCGCACTTGTGTTAGTGTTGAAAAACCACTTTTCGCACTTGTGTTGGTGCAGGAAACCACTTTTGCACTTGTATTAGTGTGGAAAAAACACTTTTTGCACTTGTGATAGTGTTGAAAAACCACTTTTTGCACTTGTGTTAGTGTTGAAAAACCACTTTTCGCACTTGTGTTGGTGCAGGAAACCACTTTTGCACTTGTATTAGTGTGGAAAAAACACTTTTTGCACTTGTGATAGTGTTGAAAAACCACTTTTCGCACTTGTGTTAGTGTTGAAAAACCACTTTTCGCACTTGTGTTGGTGCAGGAAACCACTTTTGCACTTGTATTAGTGTGGAAAAAACACTTTTCGCACTTGTGTTAGTGTTGAAAAACCACTTTTCGCACTTGTGTTAGTGTTGAAAAACCACTTTTCGCACTTGTGTTGGTGCAGGAAACCACTTTTGCACTTGTATTAGTGTGGAAAAAACACTTTTTGCACTTGTGATAGTGTTGAAAAACCACTTTTCACACTTGTGTTAGTGTTGAAAAACCACTTTTCGCACTTGTGTTAGTGTTGAAAAACCACTTTTCGCACTTGTGTTGGTGCAGGAAACCACTTTTGCACTTGTATTAGTGTGGTAAAAACACTTTTTGCACTTGTGATAGTGTTGAAAAACCACTTTTCGCACTTGTGTTGGTGCAGGAAACCACTTTTGCACTTGTATTAGTGTGGAAAAAACACTTTTTGCACTTGTGATAGTGTTGAAAAACCACTTTTCGCACTTGTGTTAGTGTTGAAAAACCACTTTTCGCACTTGTGTTGGTGCAGGAAACCACTTTTGCACATGTATTAGTGTGGAAAAAACACTTTTCGCACTTGTGTTAGTGTTTAAAAACCACTTTTCGCACTTGTGTTAGTGTTGAAAAACCACTTTTCGCACTTGTGTTAGTGTTGAAAAACCACTTTTCGCACTTGTGTTGGTGCAGGAAACCACTTTTGCACTTGTATTAGTGTGGAAAAAACACTTTTTGCACTTGTGATAGTGTTGAAAAACCACTTTTTGCACTTGTGTTAGTGTTGAAAAACCACTTTTCGCACTTGTGTTGGTGCAGGAAACCACTTTTGCACTTGTATTAGTGTGGAAAAAACACTTTTTGCACTTGTGATAGTGTTGAAAAACCACTTTTCGCACTTGTGTTAGTGTTGAAAAACCACTTTTCGCACTTGTGTTGGTGCAGGAAACCACTTTTGCACTTGTATTAGTGTGGAAAAAACACTTTTCGCACTTGTGTTAGTGTTGAAAAACCACTTTTCGCACTTGTGTTAGTGTTGAAAAACCACTTTTCGCACTTGTGTTGGTGCAGGAAACCACTTTTGCACTTGTATTAGTGTGGAAAAAACACTTTTTGCACTTGTGATAGTGTTGAAAAACCACTTTTCACACTTGTGTTAGTGTTGAAAAACCACTTTTCGCACTTGTGTTAGTGTTGAAAAACCACTTTTCGCACTTGTGTTGGTGCAGGAAACCACTTTTGCACTTGTATTAGTGTGGTAAAAACACTTTTTGCACTTGTGATAGTGTTGAAAAACCACTTTTCGCACTTGTGTTAGTGTTGAAAAACCACTTTTCGCACTTGTGTTGGTGCAGGAAACCACTTTTGCACTTGTAATAGTGTGGTAAAAACACTTTTTGCACTTGTGATAGTGTTGAAAAACCACTTTTCGCACTTGTGTTAGTGTTGAAAAACCACTTTTCGCACTTGTGTTGGTGCAGGAAACCACTTTTGCACTTGTATTAGTGTGGAAAAACCACTTTTCGCACTTGTGTTAGTGTTGAAAAACCACTTTTCGCACTTGTGTTAGTGTTGAAAAACCACTTTTCGCACTTGTGTTGGTTCAGGAAACCACTTTTGCACTTGTATTAGTGTGGAAAAACCACTTTTCGCACTTGTGTTAGTGTTGAAAAACCACTTTTCGCACTTGTGTTAGTGTTGAAAAACCACTTTTTGCACTTGTGTTGGTGCAGGAAACCACTTTTGCACTTGTATTAGTGTGGAAAAAACACTTTTTGCACTTGTGATAGTGTTGAAAAACCACTTTTCGCACTTGTGTTAGTGTTGAAAAACCACTTTTCGCACTTGTGTTGGTGCAGGAAACCACTTTTGCACTTGTATTAGTGTGGAAAAAACACTTTTTGCACTTGTGATAGTGTTGAAAAACCACTTTTCACACTTGTGTTGGTGCAGGAAACCACTTTTGCACTTGTATTAGTGTGGAAAAAACACTTTTTGCACTTGTGATAGTGTTGAAAAACCACTTTTCGCACTTGTGTTAGTGTTGAAAAACCACTTTTCGCACTTGTGTTAGTGTTGAAAAACCACTTTTCGCACTTGTGTTGGTGCAGGAAACCACTTTTGCACTTGTATTAGTGTGGAAAAAACACTTTTTGCACTTGTGATAGTGTTGAAAAACCACTTTTCGCACTTGTGTTAGTGTTGAAAAACCACTTTTCGCACTTGTGTTGGTGCAGGAAACCACTTTTGCACTTGTATTAGTGTGGTAAAAACACTTTTTGCACTTGTGATAGTGTTGAAAAACCACTTTTCGCACTTGTGTTCGTGTTGAAAAACCACTTTTCGCACTTGTGTTGGTGCAGGAAACCACTTTTGCACTTGTATTAGTGTGGGAAAACCACTTTTCGCACTTGTGTTATTGTTGAAAAACCACTTTTCGCACTTGTGTTAGTGTTGAAAAACCACTTTTCGCACTTGTGTTGGTGCAGGAAACCACTTTTGCACTTGTATTAGTGTGCAAAAACACTTTTCGCACTTGTGTTAGTGTTGAAAAACCACTTTTCGCACTTGTGTTAGTGTTGAAAAACCACTTTTCGCACTTGTGTTGGTGCAGGAAACTACTTTTGCACTTGTATTAGTGTGGAAAAAACACTTTTTGCACTTGTGATAGTGTTGAAAAACCACTTTTCGCACTTGTGTTAGTGTTGAAAAACCACTTTTCGCACTTGTGTTAGTGTTGAAAAACCACTTTTCGCACTTGTGTTGGTGCAGGAAACCACTTTTGCACTTGTATTAGTGTGGAAAAAACACTTTTTGCACTTGTGATAGTGTTGAAAAACCACTTTTCGCACTTGTGTTAGTGTTGAAAAACCAATTTTCGCACTTGTGTTAGTGTTGAAAAACCACTTTTCGCACTTGTGTTGGTGCAGGAAACCACTTTTGCACTTGTATTAGTGTGGTAAAAACACTTTTTGCACTTGTGATAGTGTTGAAAAACCACTTTTTGCACTTGTGTTCGTGTTGAAAAACCACTTTTCGCACTTGTGTTGGTGCAGGAAACCACTTTTGCACTTGTATTAGTGTGGGAAAACCACTTTTCGCACTTGTGTTAGTGTTGAAAAACCACTTTTCGCACTTGTGTTAGTGTTGAAAAACCACTTTTCGCACTTGTGTTGGTGCAGGAAACCACTTTTGCACTTGTATTAGTGTGCAAAAACACTTTTCGCACTTGTGTTAGTGTTGAAAAACCACTTTTCGCACTTGTGTTAGTGTTGAAAAACCACTTTTCGCACCTGTGTTGGTGCAGGAAACCACTTTTGCACTTGTATTAGTGTGGAAAAACACTTTTTGCACTTGTGATAGTGTTGAAAAACCACTTTTCGCACTTGTGTTAGTGTTGAAAAACCACTTTTCGCACTTGTGTTGGTGCAGGAAACCACTTTTGCACTTGTATTAGTGTGGTAAAAACACTTTTTGCACTTGTGATAGTGTTGAAAAACCACTTTTTGCACTTGTGTTAGTGTTGAAAAACCACTTTTCGCACTTGTGTTAGTGTTGAAAAACCACTTTTCGCACTTGTGTTGGTGCAGGAAACCACTTTTGCACTTGTATTAGTGTGGAAAAAACACTTTTTGCACTTGTGATAGTGTTGAAAAACCACTTTTCGCACTTGTGTTAGTGTTGAAAAACCACTTTTCGCACTTGTGTTAGTGTTGAAAAACCACTTTTCGCACTTGTGTTAGTGTTGAAAAACCACTTTTTGCACTTGTGTTGGTGCAGGAAACAACTTTTGCACTTGTATTAGTGTGGAAAAACCACTTTTCGCACTTGTGTTAGTGTTGAAAAACCACTTTTCGCACTTGTGTTAGTGTTGAAAAACCACTTTTCGCACTTGTGTTGGTGCAGGAAGCCACTTTTGCACTTGTATTAGTGTGGAAAAAACACTTTTTGCACTTGTGATAGTGTTGAAAAACCACTTTTCGCACTTGAGTTAGTGTTGAAAAACCACTTTTCGCACTTGTGTTGGTGCAGGAAACCACTTTTGCACTTGTATTAGTGTGGAAAAAACACTTTTTGCACTTGTGATAGTGTTGAAAAACCACTTTTCGCACTTGTGTTAGTGTTGAAAAACGACTTTTCGCACTTGTGTTAGTGTTGAAAAACCACTTTTCGCACTTGTGTTAGTGTTGAAAAACCACTTTTCACACTTGTGTTGGTGCAGGAAACCACTTTTGCACTTGTATTAGTGTGGAAAAAACACTTTTCGCACTTGTGTTAGTGTTGAAAAACCACTTTTCGCACTTGTGTTAGTGTTGAAAAACCACTTTTCGCACTTGTGTTGGTGCAGGAAACCACTTTTGCACTTGTATTGGTGTGGAAAAAACACTTTTTGCACTTGTGATAGTGTTGAAAAACCATTTTTCGCACTTGTGTTAGTGTTGAAAAACCACTTTTCGCACTTGTGTTGGTGCAGGAAACCACTTTTGCACTTGTATTAGTGTGGTAAAAACACTTTTTGCACTTGTGATAGTGTTGAAAAACCACTTTTCGCACTTGTGTTAGTGTTGAAAAACCACTTTTCGCACTTGTGTTGGTGCAGGAAACCACTTTTGCACTTGTATTAGTGTGGAAAACCACTTTTCGCACTTGTGTTAGTGTTGAAAAACCACTCTTCGCACTTGTGTTAGTGTTGAAAAACCACTTTTCGCACTTGTGTTGGTTCAGGAAACCACTTTTGCACTTGTATTAGTGTGGAAAAACCACTTTTCGCACTTGTGTTAGTGTTGAAAAACCACTTTTCGCACTTGTGTTAGTGGTGAAAAACCACTTTTCGCACTTGTGTTGGTGCAGGAAACCACTTTTGCACTTGTATTAGTATGGAAAAAACACTTTTTGCACTTGTGATAGTGTTGAAAAACCACTTTTCGCACTTGTGTTAGTGTTTAAAAACCACTTTTCGCACTTGTGTTGGTTCAGGAAACAACTTTTGCACTTGTATTAGTGTGGAAAAACCACTTTTCGCACTTGTGTTAGTGTTGAAAAACCACTTTTTGCACTTGTGTTGGTGCAGGAAACCACTTTTGCACTTGTATTAGTGTGGTAAAAACACTTTTTGCACTTGTGATAGTGTTGAAAAACCACTTTTCGCACTTGTGTTAGTGTTGAAAAACCACTTTTCGCACTTGTGTTGGTGCAGGAAACCACTTTTGCACTTGTATTAGTGTGGAAAAAACACTTTTTGCACTTGTGATAGTGTTGAAAAACCACTTTTCGCACTTGTGTTAGTGTTGAAAAACCACTTTTCGCACTTGTGTTAGTGTTGAAAAACCACTTTTCGCACTTGTGTTAGTGTTGAAAAACCACTTTTCGCACTTGTGTTGGTGCAGGAAACAACTTTTGCACTTGTATTAGTGTGGAAAAACCACTTTTCGCACTTGTGTTAGTGTTGAAAAACCACTTTTCGCACTTGTGTTGGTGCAGGAAGCCACTTTTGCACTTGTATTAGTGTGGAAAAAACACTTTTTGCACTTGTGATAGTGTTGAAAAACCACTTTTCGCACTTGAGTTAGTGTTGAAAAACCACTTTTCGCACTTGTGTTAGTGTTGAAAAACCACTTTTCGCACTTGTGTTGGTGCAGGAAACCACTTTCGCACTTGTATTAGTGTGGAAAAAACACTTTTTGCACTTGTGATAGTGTTGAAAAACCACTTTTCGCACTTGTGTTAGTGTTGAAAAACCACTTTTCGCACTTGTGTTAGTGTTGAAAAACCACTTTTCGCACTTGTGTTGGTGCAGGAAACCACTTTTGCACTTGTATTAGTGTGGTAAAAACACTTTTTGCACTTCTGATAGTGTTGAAAAACCACTTTTTGCACTTGTGTTAGTGTTGAAAAACCACTTTTCGCACTTGTGTTGGTGCAGGAAACCACTTTTGCACTTGTATTAGTGTGGAAAAACCACTTTTCGCACTTGTGTTAGTGTTGAAAAACCACTTTTCGCACTTGTGTTAGTGTTGAAAAACCACTTTTCGCACTTGTGTTGGTGCAGGAAACCACTTTTGCACTTGTATTAGTGTGGAAAAAACACTTTTCGCACTTGTGTTAATGTTGAAAAACCACTTTTCGCACTTGTGTTAGTGTTGAAAAACCACTTTTCGCACTTGTGTTGGTGCAGGAAACCACTTTTGCACTTGTATTGGTGTGGAAAAAACCCTTTTTGCACTTGTGATAGTGTTGAAAAACCATTTTTCGCACTTGTGTTAGTGTTGAAAAACCACTTTTCGCACTTGTGTTGGTGCAGGAAACCACTTTTGCACTTGTATTAGTGTGGAAAAAACACTTTTTGCACTTGTGATAGTGTTGAAAAACCACTTTTCGCACTTGTGTTAGTGTTGAAAAACCACTTTTCGCACTTGTGTTGGTGCAGGAAACCACTTTTGCACATGTATTAGTGTGGAAAAAACACTTTTCGCACTTGTGTTAGTGTTTAAAAACCACTTTTCGCACTTGTGTTAGTGTTGAAAAACCACTTTTCGCACTTGTGTTAGTGTTGAAAAACCACTTTTCGCACTTGTGTTGGTGCAGGAAACCACTTTTGCACTTGTATTAGTGTGGAAAAAACACTTTTTGCACTTGTGATAGTGTTGAAAAACCACTTTTTGCACTTGTGTTAGTGTTGAAAAACCACTTTTCGCACTTGTGTTGGTGCAGGAAACCACTTTTGCACTTGTATTAGTGTGGAAAAAACACTTTTTGCACTTGTGATAGTGTTGAAAAACCACTTTTCGCACTTGTGTTAGTGTTGAAAAACCACTTTTCGCACTTGTGTTGGTGCAGGAAACCACTTTTGCACTTGTATTAGTGTGGAAAAAACACTTTTCGCACTTGTGTTAGTGTTGAAAAACCACTTTTCGCACTTGTGTTAGTGTTGAAAAACCACTTTTCGCACTTGTGTTGGTGCAGGAAACCACTTTTGCACTTGTATTAGTGTGGAAAAAACACTTTTTGCACTTGTGATAGTGTTGAAAAACCACTTTTCACACTTGTGTTAGTGTTGAAAAACCACTTTTCGCACTTGTGTTAGTGTTGAAAAACCACTTTTCGCACTTGTGTTGGTGCAGGAAACCACTTTTGCACTTGTATTAGTGTGGTAAAAACACTTTTTGCACTTGTGATAGTGTTGAAAAACCACTTTTCGCACTTGTGTTAGTGTTGAAAAACCACTTTTCGCACTTGTGTTGGTGCAGGAAACCACTTTTGCACTTGTAATAGTGTGGTAAAAACACTTTTTGCACTTGTGATAGTGTTGAAAAACCACTTTTCGCACTTGTGTTAGTGTTGAAAAACCACTTTTCGCACTTGTGTTGGTGCAGGAAACCACTTTTGCACTTGTATTAGTGTGGAAAAACCACTTTTCGCACTTGTGTTAGTGTTGAAAAACCACTTTTCGCACTTGTGTTAGTGTTGAAAAACCACTTTTCGCACTTGTGTTGGTTCAGGAAACCACTTTTGCACTTGTATTAGTGTGGAAAAACCACTTTTCGCACTTGTGTTAGTGTTGAAAAACCACTTTTCGCACTTGTGTTAGTGTTGAAAAACCACTTTTTGCACTTGTGTTGGTGCAGGAAACCACTTTTGCACTTGTATTAGTGTGGAAAAAACACTTTTTGCACTTGTGATAGTGTTGAAAAACCACTTTTCGCACTTGTGTTAGTGTTGAAAAACCACTTTTCGCACTTGTGTTGGTGCAGGAAACCACTTTTGCACTTGTATTAGTGTGGAAAAAACACTTTTTGCACTTGTGATAGTGTTGAAAAACCACTTTTCACACTTGTGTTGGTGCAGGAAACCACTTTTGCACTTGTATTAGTGTGGAAAAAACACTTTTTGCACTTGTGATAGTGTTGAAAAACCACTTTTCGCACTTGTGTTAGTGTTGAAAAACCACTTTTCGCACTTGTGTTAGTGTTGAAAAACCACTTTTCGCACTTGTGTTGGTGCAGGAAACCACTTTTGCACTTGTATTAGTGTGGAAAAAACACTTTTTGCACTTGTGATAGTGTTGAAAAACCACTTTTCGCACTTGTGTTAGTGTTGAAAAACCACTTTTCGCACTTGTGTTGGTGCAGGAAACCACTTTTGCACTTGTATTAGTGTGGTAAAAACACTTTTTGCACTTGTGATAGTGTTGAAAAACCACTTTTCGCACTTGTGTTCGTGTTGAAAAACCACTTTTCGCACTTGTGTTGGTGCAGGAAACCACTTTTGCACTTGTATTAGTGTGGGAAAACCACTTTTCGCACTTGTGTTATTGTTGAAAAACCACTTTTCGCACTTGTGTTAGTGTTGAAAAACCACTTTTCGCACTTGTGTTGGTGCAGGAAACCACTTTTGCACTTGTATTAGTGTGCAAAAACACTTTTCGCACTTGTGTTAGTGTTGAAAAACCACTTTTCGCACTTGTGTTAGTGTTGAAAAACCACTTTTCGCACTTGTGTTGGTGCAGGAAACTACTTTTGCACTTGTATTAGTGTGGAAAAAACACTTTTTGCACTTGTGATAGTGTTGAAAAACCACTTTTCGCACTTGTGTTAGTGTTGAAAAACCACTTTTCGCACTTGTGTTAGTGTTGAAAAACCACTTTTCGCACTTGTGTTGGTGCAGGAAACCACTTTTGCACTTGTATTAGTGTGGAAAAAACACTTTTTGCACTTGTGATAGTGTTGAAAAACCACTTTTCGCACTTGTGTTAGTGTTGAAAAACCAATTTTCGCACTTGTGTTAGTGTTGAAAAACCACTTTTCGCACTTGTGTTGGTGCAGGAAACCACTTTTGCACTTGTATTAGTGTGGTAAAAACACTTTTTGCACTTGTGATAGTGTTGAAAAACCACTTTTTGCACTTGTGTTCGTGTTGAAAAACCACTTTTCGCACTTGTGTTGGTGCAGGAAACCACTTTTGCACTTGTATTAGTGTGGGAAAACCACTTTTCGCACTTGTGTTAGTGTTGAAAAACCACTTTTCGCACTTGTGTTAGTGTTGAAAAACCACTTTTCGCACTTGTGTTGGTGCAGGAAACCACTTTTGCACTTGTATTAGTGTGCAAAAACACTTTTCGCACTTGTGTTAGTGTTGAAAAACCACTTTTCGCACTTGTGTTAGTGTTGAAAAACCACTTTTCGCACCTGTGTTGGTGCAGGAAACCACTTTTGCACTTGTATTAGTGTGGAAAAACACTTTTTGCACTTGTGATAGTGTTGAAAAACCACTTTTCGCACTTGTGTTAGTGTTGAAAAACCACTTTTCGCACTTGTGTTGGTGCAGGAAACCACTTTTGCACTTGTATTAGTGTGGTAAAAACACTTTTTGCACTTGTGATAGTGTTGAAAAACCACTTTTTGCACTTGTGTTAGTGTTGAAAAACCACTTTTCGCACTTGTGTTAGTGTTGAAAAACCACTTTTCGCACTTGTGTTGGTGCAGGAAACCACTTTTGCACTTGTATTAGTGTGGAAAAAACACTTTTTGCACTTGTGATAGTGTTGAAAAACCACTTTTTGCACTTGTGTTAGTGTTGAAAAACCACTTTTCGCACTTGTGTTAGTGTTGAAAAACCACTTTTCGCACTTGTGTTAGTGTTGAAAAACCACTTTTTGCACTTGTGTTGGTGCAGGAAACAACTTTTGCACTTGTATTAGTGTGGAAAAACCACTTTTCGCACTTGTGTTAGTGTTGAAAAACCACTTTTCGCACTTGTGTTAGTGTTGAAAAACCACTTTTCGCACTTGTGTTGGTGCAGGAAGCCACTTTTGCACTTGTATTAGTGTGGAAAAAACACTTTTTGCACTTGTGATAGTGTTGAAAAACCACTTTTCGCACTTGAGTTAGTGTTGAAAAACCACTTTTCGCACTTGTGTTGGTGCAGGAAACCACTTTTGCACTTGTATTAGTGTGGAAAAAACACTTTTTGCACTTGTGATAGTGTTGAAAAACCACTTTTCGCACTTGTGTTAGTGTTGAAAAACGACTTTTCGCACTTGTGTTAGTGTTGAAAAACCACTTTTCGCACTTGTGTTAGTGTTGAAAAACCACTTTTCGCACTTGTGTTGGTGCAGGAAACCACTTTTGCACTTGTATTAGTGTGGAAAAAACACTTTTCGCACTTGTGTTAGTGTTGAAAAACCACTTTTCGCACTTGTGTTAGTGTTGAAAAACCACTTTTCGCACTTGTGTTGGTGCAGGAAACCACTTTTGCACTTGTATTGGTGTGGAAAAAACACTTTTTGCACTTGTGTTAGTGTTGAAAAACCACTTTTCGCACTTGTGTTGGTGTTGAAAAACACTTTTCGCACTTGTGTTGGTGCAGGAAACCACTTTTGCACTTGTATTAGTGTGCAAAAACACTTTTCGCACTTGTGTTAGTGTTGAAAAACCACTTTTCGCACTTGTGTTAGTGTTGAAAAACCACTTTTCGCACTTGTGTTGGTGCAGGAAACTACTTTTGCACTTGTATGATTGTGGAAAAAACACTTTTTGCACTTGTGATAGTGTTGAAAAACCACTTTTCGCACTTGTGTTAGTGTTGAAAAACCACTTTTCGCACTTGTGTTAGTGTTGAAAAACCACTTTCGCACTTGTGTTGGTGCAGGAAACCACTTTTGCACTTGTATTAGTGTGGAAAAAACACTTTTTGCACTTGTGATAGTGTTGAAAAACCACTTTTTGCACTTGTGTTAGTGTTGAAAAACCACTTTTCGCACTTGTGTTAGTGTTGAAAAACCACTTTTCGCACTTGTGTTGGTGCAGGAAACCACTTTTGCACTTGTATTAGTGTGGAAAAAACACTTTTTGCACTTGTGATAGTGTTGAAAAACCACTTTTCGCACTTGTGTTAGTGTTGAAAAACCACTTTTCGCACTGGTGTTAGTGTTGAAAAACCACTTTTCGCACTTGTGTTGGTGCAGGAAACCACTTTTGCACTTGTATTAGTGTGGTAAAAACACTTTTTGCACTTGTGATAGTGTTGAAAAACCACTTTTCGCACTTGTGTTAGTGTTGAAAAACCACTTTTAGCACTTGTGTTGGTGCAGGAAAACACTTTTGCACTTGTATTAGTGTGGAAAAACCACTTTTCGCACTTGTGTTAGTGTTGAAAAACCACTTTTCGCACTTGTGTTAGTGTTGAAAAACCACTTTTCGCACTTGTGTTGGTGCAGGAAACCACTTTTGCACTTGTATTAGTGTGGAAAAAACACTTCGCACTTGTGTTAGTGTTGAAAAACCACTTTTCGCACTTGTGTTGGTGCAGGAAACCACTTTTGCACTTGTATTAGTGTGGAAAAAAACACTTTTTGCACTTGTGATAGTGTTTGAAAAACCACTTTTCGCACTTGTGTTAGTGTTGAAAAACCACTTTTCGCACTTGTGTTGGTGCAGGAAACCACTTTTGCACATGTATTAGTGTGGAAAAAACACTTTTCGCAATTGTGTTAGTGTTTAAAAACCACTTTTCGCACTTGTGTTAGTGTTGAAAAACCACTTTTCGCACTTGTGTTAGTGTTGAAAAACCACTTTTCGCACTTGTGTTGGTGCAGGAAACCACTTTTGCACTTGTATTAGTGTGGAAAAAACACTTTTTGCACTTGTGATAGTGTTGAAAAACCACTTTTTGCACTTGTGTTAGTGTTGAAAAACCACTTTTCGCACTTGTGTTGGTGCAGGAAACCACTTTTGCACTTGTATTAGTGTGGAAAAAACACTTTTTGCACTTGTGATAGTGTTGAAAAACCACTTTTCGCACTTGTGTTAGTGTTGAAAAACCACTTTTCGCACTTGTGTTGGTGCAGGAAACCACTTTTGCACTTGTATTAGTGTGGAAAAAACACTTTTCGCACTTGTGTTAGTGTTGAAAAACCACTTTTCGCACTTGTGTTAGTGTTGAAAAACCACTTTTCGCACTTGTGTTGGTGCAGGAAACCACTTTTGCACTTGTATTAGTGTGGAAAAAACACTTTTTGCACTTGTGATAGTGTTGAAAAACCACTTTTCACACTTGTGTTAGTGTTGAAAAACCACTTTTCGCACTTGTGTTAGTGTTGAAAAACCACTTTTCGCACTTGTGTTGGTGCAGGAAACCACTTTTGCACTTGTATTAGTGTGGTAAAAACACTTTTTGCACTTGTGATAGTGTTGAAAAACCACTTTTCGCACTTGTGTTAGTGTTGAAAAACCACTTTTCGCACTTGTGTTGGTGCAGGAAACCACTTTTGCACTTGTAATAGTGTGGTAAAAACACTTTTTGCACTTGTGATAGTGTTGAAAAACCACTTTTCGCACTTGTAGTGTTGAAAAACCACTTTTCGCACTTGTGTTGGTGCAGGAAACCACTTTTGCACTTGTATTAGTGTGGAAAAACCACTTTTCGCACTTGTGTTAGTGTTGAAAAACCACTTTTCGCACTTGTGTTAGTGTTGAAAAACCACTTTTCGCACTTGTGTTGGTTCAGGAAACCACTTTTGCACTTGTATTAGTGTGGAAAAACCACTTTTCGCACTTGTGTTAGTGTTGAAAAACCACTTTTCGCACTTGTGTTAGTGTTGAAAAACCACTTTTTGCACTTGTGTTGGTGCAGGAAACCACTTTTGCACTTGTATTAGTGTGGAAAAAACACTTTTTGCACTTGTGATAGTGTTGAAAAACCACTTTTCGCACTTGTGTTAGTGTTGAAAAACCACTTTTCGCACTTGTGTTGGTGCAGGAAACCACTTTTGCACTTGTATTAGTGTGGAAAAAACACTTTTTGCACTTGTGATAGTGTTGAAAAACCACTTTTCACACTTGTGTTGGTGCAGGAAACCACTTTTGCACTTGTATTAGTGTGGAAAAAACACTTTTTGCACTTGTGATAGTGTTGAAAAACCACTTTTCGCACTTGTGTTAGTGTTGAAAAACCACTTTTCGCACTTGTGTTAGTGTTGAAAAACCACTTTTCGCACTTGTGTTGGTGCAGGAAACCACTTTTGCACTTGTATTAGTGTGGAAAAAACACTTTTTGCACTTGTGATAGTGTTGAAAAACCACTTTTCGCACTTGTGTTAGTGTTGAAAAACCACTTTTCGCACTTGTGTTGGTGCAGGAAACCACTTTTGCACTTGTATTAGTGTGGTAAAAACACTTTTTGCACTTGTGATAGTGTTGAAAAACCACTTTTCGCACTTGTGTTCGTGTTGAAAAACCACTTTTCGCACTTGTGTTGGTGCAGGAAACCACTTTTGCACTTGTATTAGTGTGGGAAAACCACTTTTCGCACTTGTGTTATTGTTGAAAAACCACTTTTCGCACTTGTGTTAGTGTTGAAAAACCACTTTTCGCACTTGTGTTGGTGCAGGAAACCACTTTTGCACTTGTATTAGTGTGCAAAAACACTTTTCGCACTTGTGTTAGTGTTGAAAAACCACTTTTCGCACTTGTGTTAGTGTTGAAAAACCACTTTTCGTACTTGTGTTGGTGCAGGAAACTACTTTTGCACTTGTATTAGTGTGGAAAAAACACTTTTTGCACTTGTGATAGTGTTGAAAAACCACTTTTCGCACTTGTGTTAGTGTTGAAAAACCACTTTTCGCACTTGTGTTAGTGTTGAAAAACCACTTTTCGCACTTGTGTTGGTGCAGGAAACCACTTTTGCACTTGTATTAGTGTGGAAAAAACACTTTTTGCACTTGTGATAGTGTTGAAAAACCACTTTTCGCACTTGTGTTAGTGTTGAAAAACCAATTTTCGCACTTGTGTTAGTGTTGAAAAACCACTTTTCGCACTTGTGTTGGTGCAGGAAACCACTTTTGCACTTGTATTAGTGTGGTAAAAACACTTTTTGCACTTGTGATAGTGTTGAAAAACCACTTTTTGCACTTGTGTTCGTGTTGAAAAACCACTTTTCGCACTTGTGTTGGTGCAGGAAACCACTTTTGCACTTGTATTAGTGTGGGAAAACCACTTTTCGCACTTGTGTTAGTGTTGAAAAACCACTTTTCGCACTTGTGTTAGTGTTGAAAAACCACTTTTCGCACTTGTGTTGGTGCAGGAAACCACTTTTGCACTTGTATTAGTGTGCAAAAACACTTTTCGCACTTGTGTTAGTGTTGAAAAACCACTTTTCGCACTTGTGTTAGTGTTGAAAAACCACTTTTCGCACCTGTGTTGGTGCAGGAAACCACTTTTGCACTTGTATTAGTGTGGAAAAACACTTTTTGCACTTGTGATAGTGTTGAAAAACCACTTTTCGCACTTGTGTTAGTGTTGAAAAACCACTTTTCGCACTTGTGTTGGTGCAGGAAACCACTTTTGCACTTGTATTAGTGTGGTAAAAACACTTTTTGCACTTGTGATAGTGTTGAAAAACCACTTTTTGCACTTGTGTTAGTGTTGAAAAACCACTTTTCGCACTTGTGTTAGTGTTGAAAAACCACTTTTCGCACTTGTGTTGGTGCAGGAAACCACTTTTGCACTTGTATTAGTGTGGAAAAAACACTTTTTGCACTTGTGATAGTGTTGAAAAACCACTTTTCGCACTTGTGTTAGTGTTGAAAAACCACTTTTCGCACTTGTGTTAGTGTTGAAAAACCACTTTTCGCACTTGTGTTAGTGTTGAAAAACCACTTTTTGCACTTGTGTTGGTGCAGGAAACAACTTTTGCACTTGTATTAGTGTGGAAAAACCACTTTTCGCACTTGTGTTAGTGTTGAAAAACCACTTTTCGCACTTGTGTTAGTGTTGAAAAACCACTTTTCGCACTTGTGTTGGTGCAGGAAGCCACTTTTGCACTTGTATTAGTGTGGAAAAAACACTTTTTGCACTTGTGATAGTGTTGAAAAACCACTTTTCGCACTTGAGTTAGTGTTGAAAAACCACTTTTCGCACTTGTGTTGGTGCAGGAAACCACTTTTGCACTTGTATTAGTGTGGAAAAAACACTTTTTGCACTTGTGATAGTGTTGAAAAACCACTTTTCGCACTTGTGTTAGTGTTGAAAAACGACTTTTCGCACTTGTGTTAGTGTTGAAAAACCACTTTTCGCACTTGTGTTAGTGTTGAAAAACCACTTTTCACACTTGTGTTGGTGCAGGAAACCACTTTTGCACTTGTATTAGTGTGGAAAAAACACTTTTCGCACTTGTGTTAGTGTTGAAAAACCACTTTTCGCACTTGTGTTAGTGTTGAAAAACCACTTTTCGCACTTGTGTTGGTGCAGGAAACCACTTTTGCACTTGTATTGGTGTGGAAAAAACACTTTTTGCACTTGTGATAGTGTTGAAAAACCATTTTTCGCACTTGTGTTAGTGTTGAAAAACCACTTTTCGCACTTGTGTTGGTGCAGGAAACCACTTTTGCACTTGTATTAGTGTGGTAAAAACACTTTTTGCACTTGTGATAGTGTTGAAAAACCATTTTTCGCACTTGTGTTAGTGTTGAAAAACCACTTTTCGCACTTGTGTTGGTGCAGGAAACCACTTTTGCACTTGTATTAGTGTGGAAAACCACTTTTCGCACTTGTGTTAGTGTTGAAAAACCACTCTTCGCACTTGTGTTAGTGTTGAAAAACCACTTTTCGCACTTGTGTTGGTTCAGGAAACCACTTTTGCACTTGTATTAGTGTGGAAAAACCACTTTTCGCACTTGTGTTAGTGTTGAAAAACCACTTTTCGCACTTGTGTTAGTGTTGAAAAACCACTTTTCGCACTTGTGTTGGTGCAGGAAACCACTTTTGCACTTGTATTAGTATGGAAAAAACACTTTTTGCACTTGTGATAGTGTTGAAAAACCACTTTTCGCACTTGTGTTAGTGTTTAAAAACCACTTTTCGCACTTGTGTTGGTTCAGGAAACAACTTTTGCACTTGTATTAGTGTGGAAAAACCACTTTTCGCACTTGTGTTAGTGTTGAAAAACCACTTTTTGCACTTGTGTTGGTGCAGGAAACCACTTTTGCACTTGTATTAGTGTGGTAAAAACACTTTTTGCACTTGTGATAGTGTTGAAAAACCACTTTTCGCACTTGTGTTAGTGTTGAAAAACCACTTTTCGCACTTGTGTTGGTGCAGGAAACCACTTTTGCACTTGTATTAGTGTGGAAAAAACACTTTTTGCACTTGTGATAGTGTTGAAAAACCACTTTTCGCACTTGTGTTAGTGTTGAAAAACCACTTTTCGCACTTGTGTTAGTGTTGAAAAACCACTTTTCGCACTTGTGTTAGTGTTGAAAAACCACTTTTCGCACTTGTGTTGGTGCAGGAAACAACTTTTGCACTTGTATTAGTGTGGAAAAACCACTTTTCGCACTTGTGTTAGTGTTGAAAAACCACTTTTCGCACTTGTGTTGGTGCAGGAAGCCACTTTTGCACTTGTATTAGTGTGGAAAAAACACTTTTTGCACTTGTGATAGTGTTGAAAAACCACTTTTCGCACTTGAGTTAGTGTTGAAAAACCACTTTTCGCACTTGTGTTAGTGTTGAAAAACCACTTTTCGCACTTGTGTTGGTGCAGGAAACCACTTTCGCACTTGTATTAGTGTGGAAAAAACACTTTTTGCACTTGTGATAGTGTTGAAAAACCACTTTTCGCACTTGTGTTAGTGTTGAAAAACCACTTTTCGCACTTGTGTTAGTGTTGAAAAACCACTTTTCGCACTTGTGTTGGTGCAGGAAACCACTTTTGCACTTGTATTAGTGTGGTAAAAACACTTTTTGCACTTCTGATAGTGTTGAAAAACCACTTTTTGCACTTGTGTTAGTGTTGAAAAACCACTTTTCGCACTTGTGTTGGTGCAGGAAACCACTTTTGCACTTGTATTAGTGTGGAAAAACCACTTTTCGCACTTGTGTTAGTGTTGAAAAACCACTTTTCGCACTTGTGTTAGTGTTGAAAAACCACTTTTCGCACTTGTGTTGGTGCAGGAAACCACTTTTGCACTTGTATTAGTGTGGAAAAAACACTTTTCGCACTTGTGTTAATGTTGAAAAACCACTTTTCGCACTTGTGTTAGTGTTGAAAAACCACTTTTCGCACTTGTGTTGGTGCAGGAAACCACTTTTGCACTTGTATTGGTGTGGAAAAAACCCTTTTTGCACTTGTGATAGTGTTGAAAAACCATTTTTCGCACTTGTGTTAGTGTTGAAAAACCACTTTTCGCACTTGTGTTGGTGCAGGAAACCACTTTTGCACTTGTATTAGTGTGGAAAAAACACTTTTTGCACTTGTGATAGTGTTGAAAAATCACTTTTCGCACTTGTGTTAGTGTTGAAAAACCACTTTTCGCACTTGTGTTAGTGCAGGAAACAACTTTTGCACTTGTATTAGTGTGGAAAAACCACTTTTCGCACTTGTGTTGGTGCAGGAAACCACTTTTGCACTTGTATTAGTGTGCAAAAACACTTTTCGCACTTGTGTTAGTGTTGAAAAACCACTTTTCGCACATGTGTTAGTGTTGAAAAACCACTTTTCGCACTTGTGTTTGTGCAGGAAACCACTTTTGCACTTGTATTAGTGTGGAAAAAACACTTTTTGCACTTGTGATAGTGTTGAAAAACCACTTTTCGCACTTGTGTTAGTGTTGAAAAACCACTTTTCGCACTTGTGTTGGTGCAGGAAACCACTTTTGCACTTGTATTAGTATGGTAAAAACACTTTTTGCACTTGTGATAGTGTTGAAAAACCACTTTTCGCACTTGTGTTAGTGTTGAAAAACCACTTTTCGCACTTGTGTTGGTGCAGGAAACCACTTTTGCACTTGTATTAGTGTGGAAAAAACACTTTTTGCACTTGTGATAGTGTTGAAAAACCACTTTTCGCACTTGTGTTAGTGTTGAAAAACCACTTTTCGCACTTGTGTTAGTGTTGAAAAACCACTTTTCGCACTTGTGTTAGTGTTGAAAAACCACTTTTCGCACTTGTGTTGGTGCAGGAAACAACTTTTGCACTTGTATTAGTGTGGAAAAACCACTTTTCGCACTTGTGTTAGTGTTGAAAAACCACTTTTCGCACTTGTGTTAGTGTTGAAAAACCACTTTTCGCACTCGTGTTGGTGCAGGAAGCCACTTTTGCACTTGTATTAGTGTGGAAAAAACACTTTTTGCACTTGTGATAGTGTTGAAAAACCACTTTTCGCACTTGTGTTAGTGTTGAAAAACCAATTTTCGCACTTGTGTTCGTGTTGAAAAATCACTTTTCGCACTTGTGTTGGTGCAGGAAACCACTTTTGCACTTGTATTAGTGTGGAAAAAACACTTTTTGCACTTGTGATAGTGTTGAAAAACCACTTTTCGCACTTGTGTTAGTGTTGAAAAACCAATTTTCGCACTTGTGTTCGTGTTGAAAAATCACTTTTCGCACTTGTGTTGGTGCAGGAAACCACTTTTGCACTTGTATTAGTGTGGAAAAAACACTTTTCGCACTTGTGTTAGTGTTGAAAAACCACTTTTCGCACTTGTGTTAGTGTTGAAAAACCACTTTTCGCACTTGTGTTAGTGTTGAAAAACCACTTTTCACACTTGTGTTGGTGCAGGACACCACTTTTGCACTTGTGTTGGTGCAGGAAACCACTTTTGCACTTGTATTAGTGTGGTAAAAACACTTTTCGCACTTGTGTTAGTGTTGAAAAACCACTTTTCGCACTTGTGTTAGTGTTGAAAAACCACTTTTCACACTTGTGTTGGTGCAGGAAACCACTTTTGCACTTGTATTAGTGTGGAAAAAACACTTTTTGCCCTTATGATAGTGTTGAAAAACCACTTTTCGCACTTGTGTTAGTGTTGAAAAACCACTTTTTGCACTTGTGTTGGTGCAGGAAACCACTTTTGCACTTGTATTAGTGTGGAAAAAACACTTTTCGCACTTGTGTTAGTGTTGAAAACCACTTTTCGCACTTGTGTTAGTGTTGAAAAACCACTTTTCGCACTTGTGTTGGTGCAGGAAACCACTTTTGCACTTGTATTAGTGTGGAAAAAACACTTTTTGCACTTGTGATAGTGTTGAAAAACCACTTTTCGCACTTGTGTTGGTGCAGGAAACCACTTTTGCACATGTATTAGTGTGGAAAAAACACTTTTCGCACTTGTGTTAGTGTTGAAAAACCACTTTTCGCACTTGTGTTAGTGTTGAAAAACCACTTTTCGCACTTGTGTTAGTGTTGAAAAACCACTTTTCGCACTTGTGTTGGTGCAGGAAACCAGTTTTGCACTTGTATTAGTGTGGAAAAAACACTTTTTGCACTTGTGATAGTGTTGAAAAACCACTTTTCGCACTTGTGTTAGTGTTGAAAAACCACTTTTCGCATTTGTGTTGGTGCAGGAAACCACTTTTGCACTTGTATTAGTGTGGAAAAAACACTTTTTGCACTTGTGATAGTGTTGAAAAACCACTTTTCGCACTTGTGTTGGTGCAGGAAACCACTTTTGCACTTGTATTAGTGTGGAAAAAACACTTTTTGCACTTGTGATAGTGTTGAAAAACCACTTTTCGCACTTGTGTTGGTGCAGGAAACCACTTTTGCACTTGTATTAGTGTGGAAAAAACACTTTTTGCACTTGTGTTAGTGTTGAAAAATCACTTTTCGCACTTGTGTTGGTGCAGGAAACCACTTTTGCACTTGTATTAGTGTGGAAAAAACACTTTTCGCACTTGTGTTAGTGTTGAAAAACCACTTTTCGCACTTGTGTTAGTGTTGAAAAACCACTTTTCGCACTTGTGTTAGTGTTGAAAAACCACTTTTCACACTTGTGTTGGTGCAGGAAACCACTTTTGCACTTGTATTAGTGTGGAAAAAACACTTTTCGCACTTGTGTTAGTGTGGAAAAAACACTTTTCGCACTTGTGTTAGTGTTGAAAAACCACTTTTCGCACTTGTGTTAGTGTTGAAAAACCACTTTTCACACTTGTGTTGGTGCAGGAAACCACTTTTGCACTTGTATTAGTGTGGAAAAAACACTTTTTGCCCTTATGATAGTGTTGAAAAACCACTTTTCGCACTTGTGTTGGTGCAGGAAACCACTTTTGCACTTGTATTAGTGTGGTAAAAACACTTTTTGCACTTGTGATAGTGTTGAAAAACCACTTTTTGCACTTGTGTTAGTGTTGAAAAACCACTTTTCGCACTTGTGTTGGTGCAGGAAACCACTTTTGCACTTGTATTAGTGTGGAAAAACCACTTTTCGCACTTGTGTTAGTGTTGAAATACCACTTTTCGCACTTGTGTTAGTGTTGAAAAACCACTTTTCGCACTTGTGTTGGTGCAGGAAACCACTTTTGCACTTGTATTAGTGTGGAAAAAACACTTTTTGCACTT
Organism: Myxine glutinosa; assembly: GCF_964187855.1. Classification (NCBI taxonomy): domain Eukaryota; kingdom Metazoa; phylum Chordata; class Myxini; order Myxiniformes; family Myxinidae; genus Myxine; species Myxine glutinosa. The sequence goes on from NW_027617407.1 coordinate 25,948, forward strand.
GTGATAGTGTTGAAAAACCACTTTTCGCACTTGTGTTAATGTTGAAAAACCACTTTTCGCACTTGTGTTAGTGTTGAAAAACCACTTTTCGCACTTGTGTTGGTGCAGGAAACCACTTTTGCACTTGTATTAGTGTGGAAAAAACACTTTTTGCACTTGTGATAGTGTTGAAAAACCACTTTTCGCACTTGTGTTAGTGTTGAAAAACCACTTTTCGCACTTGTGTTAGTGTTGAAAAACCACTTTTCGCACTTGTGTTGGTGCAGGAAACCACTTTTGCACTTGTATTAGTGTGGAAAAAACACTTTTTGCACTTGTGATAGTGTTGAAAAACCACTTTTCGCACTTGTGTTATTGTTGAAAAACCACTTTTCGCACTTGTGTTAGTGTTGAAAAACCACTTTTCGCACTTGTGTTAGTGTTGAAAAACCACTTTTCGCACTTGTGTTGGTGCAGGAAACAACTTTTGCACTTGTATTAGTGTGGAAAAACCACTTTTCGCACTTGTGTTAGTGTTGAAAAACCACTTTTCGCACTTGTGTTAGTGTTGAAAAACCACTTTTCGCACTTGTGTTGGTGCAGGAAACCACTTTTGCACTTGTATTAGTGTGGTAAAAACACTTTTTGCACTTGTGATAGTGTTGAAAAACCACTTTTCGCACTTGTGTTAGTGTTGAAAAACCACTTTTCGCACTTGTGTTGGTGCAGGAAACCACTTTTGCACTTGTATTAGTGTGGAAAAACCACTATTCACACTTGTGTTAGTGTTGAAAAACCACTTTTCGCACTTGTGTTAGTGTTGAAAAACCACTTTTCGCACTTGTGTTGGTGCAGGCAACCACTTTTGCACTTGTATTAGTGTGGAAAAAACACTTTTCGCACTTGTGTTAGTGTTGAAAAACCACTTTTCGCACTTGTGTTAGTGTTGAAAAACCACTTTTCGCACTTGTGTTGGTGCAGGAAACCACTTTTGCACTTGTATTGGTGTGGAAAAAACACTTTTTGCACTTGTGTTAGTGTTGAAAAACCACTTCGCACTTGTGTTGGTGCAGGAAACCACTTTTGCACTTGTATTAGTGTGGAAAAAACACTTTTGCACCTGTGATAGTGTTGAAAAACCACTTTTCGCACTTGTGTTAATGTTGAAAAACCACTTTTCGCACTTGTGTTAGTGTTGAAAAACCACTTTTCGCACTTGTGTTGGTGCAGGAAACCACTTTTGCACTTGTATTAGTGTGGTAAAAACACTTTTTGCACTTGTGATAGTGTTGAAAAACCACTTTTCGCACTTGTGTTAGTGTTGAAAAAACCAATTTTCGCACTTGTGTTCGTGTTGAAAAATCACTTTTCGCACTTGTGTTGGTGCAGGAAACCACTTTTTGCACTTGTATTAGTGTGGAAAAAAACACTTTTCGCACTTGTGTTAGTGTTGAAAAACCACTTTTCGCACTTGTGTTAGTGTTGAAAAACCACTTTTCGCACTTGTGTTGGTGCAGGAAACCACTTTTGCACTTGTATTAGTGTGAAAAAAACACTTTTCGCACTTGTGTTAGTGTTGAAAAACCACTTTTCGCACTTGTGTTAGTGTTGAAAAACCACTTTTCGCACTTGTGTTGGTGCAGGAAACCACTTTTGCACTTGTATTAGTGTGGAAAAAACACTTTTTGCACTTGTGATAGTGTTGAAAAACCACTTTTCGCACTTGTGTTAGTGTTGAAAAACCACTTTTCGCACTTGTGTTAGTGTTGAAAAACCACTTTTCGCACTTGTGTTGGTGCAGGAAACCACTTTTCGCACTTGTGTTAGTGTGGAAAAAACACTTTTTGCACTTGTGATAGTGTTGAAAAACCACTTTTCGCACTTGTGTTAGTGTTGAAAAACCACTTTTCACACTTGTGTTGGTGCAGGAAACCACTTTTGCACTTGTATTAGTGTGGAAAAAACACTTTTTGCCCTTATGATAGTGTTGAAAAACCACTTTTCGCACTTGTGTTAGTGTTGAAAAACCACTTTTCGCACTTGTGTTGGTGCAGGAAACCACTTTTGCACTTGTATTAGTGTGGAAAAAACACTTTTCGCACTTGTGTTAGTGTTGAAAACCACTTTTCGCACTTGTGTTAGTGTTGAAAAACCACTTTTCGCACTTGTGTTGGTGCAGGAAACCACTTTTGCACTTGTATTAGTGTGGAAAAAACACTTTTTGCACTTGTGATAGTGTTGAAAAACCACTTTTCGCACTTGTGTTGGTGCAGGAAACCACTTTTGCACATGTATTAGTGTGGAAAAAACACTTTTCGCACTTGTGTTAGTGTTGAAAAACCACTTTTCGCACTTGTGTTAGTGTTGAAAAACCACTTTTCGCACTTGTGTTAGTGTTGAAAAACCACTTTTCGCACTTGTGTTGGTGCAGGAAACCAGTTTTGCACTTGTATTAGTGTGGAAAAAACACTTTTTGCACTTGTGATAGTGTTGAAAAACCACTTTTCGCACTTGTGTTAGTGTTGAAAAACCACTTTTCGCATTTGTGTTGGTGCAGGAAACCACTTTTGCACTTGTATTAGTGTGGAAAAAACACTTTTTGCACTTGTGATAGTGTTGAAAAACCACTTTTCGCACTTGTGTTGGTGCAGGAAACCACTTTTGCACTTGTATTAGTGTGGAAAAAACACTTTTTGCACTTGTGATAGTGTTGAAAAACCACTTTTCGCACTTGTGTTGGTGCAGGAAACCACTTTTGCACTTGTATTAGTGTGGAAAAAACACTTTTTGCACTTGTGTTAGTGTTGAAAAATCACTTTTCGCACTTGTGTTGGTGCAGGAAACCACTTTTGCACTTGTATTAGTGTGGAAAAAACACTTTTCGCACTTGTGTTAGTGTTGAAAAACCACTTTTCGCACTTGTGTTAGTGTTGAAAAACCACTTTTCGCACTTGTGTTAGTGTTGAAAAACCACTTTTCACACTTGTGTTGGTGCAGGAAACCACTTTTGCACTTGTATTAGTGTGGAAAAAACACTTTTCGCACTTGTGTTAGTGTGGAAAAAACACTTTTCGCACTTGTGTTAGTGTTGAAAAACCACTTTTCGCACTTGTGTTAGTGTTGAAAAACCACTTTTCACACTTGTGTTGGTGCAGGAAACCACTTTTGCACTTGTATTAGTGTGGAAAAAACACTTTTTGCCCTTATGATAGTGTTGAAAAACCACTTTTCGCACTTGTGTTGGTGCAGGAAACCACTTTTGCACTTGTATTAGTGTGGTAAAAACACTTTTTGCACTTGTGATAGTGTTGAAAAACCACTTTTTGCACTTGTGTTAGTGTTGAAAAACCACTTTTCGCACTTGTGTTGGTGCAGGAAACCACTTTTGCACTTGTATTAGTGTGGAAAAACCACTTTTCGCACTTGTGTTAGTGTTGAAATACCACTTTTCGCACTTGTGTTAGTGTTGAAAAACCACTTTTCGCACTTGTGTTGGTGCAGGAAACCACTTTTGCACTTGTATTAGTGTGGAAAAAACACTTTTTGCACTTGTGATAGTGTTGAAAAACCACTTTTCGCACTTGTGTTAATGTTGAAAAACCACTTTTCGCACTTGTGTTAGTGTTGAAAAACCACTTTTCGCACTTGTGTTGGTGCAGGAAACCACTTTTGCACTTGTATTAGTGTGGAAAAAACACTTTTTGCACTTGTGATAGTGTTGAAAAACCACTTTTCGCACTTGTGTTAGTGTTGAAAAACCACTTTTCGCACTTGTGTTAGTGTTGAAAAACCACTTTTCGCACTTGTGTTGGTGCAGGAAACCACTTTTGCACTTGTATTAGTGTGGAAAAAACACTTTTTGCACTTGTGATAGTGTTGAAAAACCACTTTTCGCACTTGTGTTATTGTTGAAAAACCACTTTTCGCACTTGTGTTAGTGTTGAAAAACCACTTTTCGCACTTGTGTTAGTGTTGAAAAACCACTTTTCGCACTTGTGTTGGTGCAGGAAACAACTTTTGCACTTGTATTAGTGTGGAAAAACCACTTTTCGCACTTGTGTTAGTGTTGAAAAACCACTTTTCGCACTTGTGTTAGTGTTGAAAAACCACTTTTCGCACTTGTGTTGGTGCAGGAAACCACTTTTGCACTTGTATTAGTGTGGTAAAAACACTTTTTGCACTTGTGATAGTGTTGAAAAACCACTTTTCGCACTTGTGTTAGTGTTGAAAAACCACTTTTCGCACTTGTGTTGGTGCAGGAAACCACTTTTGCACTTGTATTAGTGTGGAAAAACCACTATTCACACTTGTGTTAGTGTTGAAAAACCACTTTTCGCACTTGTGTTAGTGTTGAAAAACCACTTTTCGCACTTGTGTTGGTGCAGGCAACCACTTTTGCACTTGTATTAGTGTGGAAAAAACACTTTTCGCACTTGTGTTAGTGTTGAAAAACCACTTTTCGCACTTGTGTTAGTGTTGAAAAACCACTTTTCGCACTTGTGTTGGTGCAGGAAACCACTTTTGCACTTGTATTGGTGTGGAAAAAACACTTTTTGCACTTGTGTTAGTGTTGAAAAACCACTTTTCGCACTTGTGTTGGTGCAGGAAACCACTTTTGCACTTGTATTAGTGTGGAAAAAACACTTTTTGCACCTGTGATAGTGTTGAAAAACCACTTTTCGCACTTGTGTTAATGTTGAAAAACCACTTTTCGCACTTGTGTTAGTGTTGAAAAACCACTTTTCGCACTTGTGTTGGTGCAGGAAACCACTTTTGCACTTGTATTAGTGTGGTAAAAACACTTTTTGCACTTGTGATAGTGTTGAAAAACCACTTTTCGCACTTGTGTTAGTGTTGAAAAACCAATTTTCGCACTTGTGTTCGTGTTGAAAAATCACTTTTCGCACTTGTGTTGGTGCAGGAAACCACTTTTGCACTTGTATTAGTGTGGAAAAAACACTTTTCGCACTTGTGTTAGTGTTGAAAAACCACTTTTCGCACTTGTGTTAGTGTTGAAAAACCACTTTTCGCACTTGTGTTGGTGCAGGAAACCACTTTTGCACTTGTATTAGTGTGAAAAAAACACTTTTCGCACTTGTGTTAGTGTTGAAAAACCACTTTTCGCACTTGTGTTAGTGTTGAAAAACCACTTTTCGCACTTGTGTTGGTGCAGGAAACCACTTTTGCACTTGTATTAGTGTGGAAAAAACACTTTTTGCACTTGTGATAGTGTTGAAAAACCACTTTTCGCACTTGTGTTAGTGTTGAAAAACCACTTTTCGCACTTGTGTTAGTGTTGAAAAACCACTTTTCGCACTTGTGTTGGTGCAGGAAACCACTTTTGCACTTGTATTAGTGTGGTAAAAACACTTTTTGCACTTGTGATAGTGTTGAAAAACCACTTTTCGCACTTGTGTTAGTGTTGAAAACCCACTTTTCGCACTTGTGTTGGTGCAGGAAACCACTTTTGCACTTGTATTAGTGTGGAAAAACCACTTTTCGCACTTGTGTTAGTGTTGAAAAACCACTTTTCGCACTTGTGTTAGTGTAGAAAAACCACTTTTCGCACTTGTGTTGGTGCAGGAAACCACTTTTGCACTTGTATTAGTGTGGAAAAAACACTTTTTGCCCTTATGATAGTGTTGAAAAACCACTTTTCGCACTTGTGTTGGTGCAGGAAACCACTTTTGCACTTGTATTAGTGTGGTAAAAACACTTTTTGCACTTGTGATAGTGTTGAAAAAACCACTTTTTGCACTTGTGTTAGTGTTGAAAAACCACTTTTCGCACTTGTGTTGGTGCAGGAAACCACTTTTGCACTTGTATTAGTGTGGAAAAACCACTTTTCGCACTTGTGTTAGTGTTGAAAAACCACTTTTCGCACTTGTGTTAGTGTTGAAAAACCACTTTTCGCACTTGTGTTGGTGCAGGAAACCACTTTTGCACTTGTATTAGTGGGGAAAAAACACTTTTTGCACTTGTGATAGTGTTGAAAAACCACTTTTCGCACTTGTGTTGGTGCAGGAAACCACTTTTGCACTTGTATTAGTGGGGAAAAAAACACTTTTTGCACATGTGATAGTGTTGAAAAACCACTTTTCGCACTTGTGTTAATGTTGAAAAACCACTTTTCGCACTTGTGTTAGTGTTGAAAAACCACTTTTCGCACTTGTGTTGGTGCAGGAAACCACTTTTGCACTTGTATTAGTGTGGAAAAAAACACTTTTTGCACTTGTGATAGTGTTGAAAAACCACTTTTCGCACTTGTGTTAGTGTTGAAAAACCACTTTTCGCACTTGTGTTAGTGTTGAAAAACCACTTTTCGCACTTGTGTTGGTGCAGGAAACCACTTTTGCACTTGTATTAGTGTGGAAAAAAACACTTTTTGCACTTGTGATAGTGTTGAAAAACCACTTTTCGCACTTGTGTTATTGTTGAAAAACCACTTTTCGCACTTGTGTTAGTGTTGAAAAACCACTTTTCGCACTTGTGTTAGTGTTGAAAAACCACTTTTCGCACTTGTGTTGGTGCAGGAAACAACTTTTGCACTTGTATTAGTGTGGAAAAACCACTTTTCGCACTTGTGTTAGTGTTGAAAAACCACTTTTCGCACTTGTGTTAGTGTTGAAAAAACCACTTTTCGCACTTGTGTTGGTGCAGGAAACCACTTTTGCACTTGTATTAGTGTGGTAAAAACACTTTTTGCACTTGTGATAGTGTTGAAAAACCACTTTTCGCACTTGTGTTAGTGTTGAAAAACCACTTTTCGCACTTGTGTTGGTGCAGGAAACCACTTTTGCACTTGTATTAGTGTGGAAAAACCACTATTCACACTTGTGTTAGTGTTGAAAAACCACTTTTCGCACTTGTGTTAGTGTTGAAAAACCACTTTTCGCACTTGTGTTGGTGCAGGCAACCACTTTTGCACTTGTATTAGTGTGGAAAAAAACACTTTTCGCACTTGTGTTAGTGTTGAAAAACCACTTTTCGCACTTGTGTTAGTGTTGAAAAACCACTTTTCGCACTTGTGTTGGTGCAGGAAACCACTTTTGCACTTGTATTGGTGTGGAAAAAACACTTTTTGCACTTGTGTTAGTGTTGAAAAAACCACTTTTCGCAGTTGTGTTGGTGCAGGAAACCACTTTTGCACTTGTATTAGTGTGGAAAAAACACTTTTTGCACCTGTGATAGTGTTGAAAAACCACTTTTCGCACTTGTGTTAATGTTGAAAAACCACTTTTCGCACTTGTGTTAGTGTTGAAAAACCACTTTTCGCACTTGTGTTGGTGCAGGAAACCACTTTTGCACTTGTATTAGTGTGGTAAAAACACTTTTTGCACTTGTGATAGTGTTGAAAAACCACTTTTCGCACTTGTGTTAGTGTTGAAAAACCAATTTTCGCACTTGTGTTCGTGTTGAAAAATCACTTTTCGCACTTGTGTTGGTGCAGGAAACCACTTTTGCACTTGTATTAGTGTGGAAAAAACACTTTTCGCACTTGTGTTAGTGTTGAAAAACCACTTTTCGCACTTGTGTTAGTGTTGAAAAACCACTTTTCGCACTTGTGTTGGTGCAGGAAACCACTTTTGCACTTGTATTAGTGTGAAAAAAACACTTTTCGCACTTGTGTTAGTGTTGAAAAACCACTTTTCGCACTTGTGTTAGTGTTGAAAAACCACTTTTCGCACTTGTGTTGGTGCAGGAAACCACTTTTGCACTTGTATTAGTGTGGAAAAAACACTTTTTGCACTTGTGATAGTGTTGAAAAACCACTTTTCGCACTTGTGTTAGTGTTGAAAAACCACTTTTCGCACTTGTGTTGGTGCAGGAAACCACTTTTCGCACTTGTGTTAGTGTGGAAAAAACACTTTTTGCACTTGTGATAGTGTTGAAAAACCACTTTTCGCACTTGTGTTAGTGTTGAAAAACCACTTTTCACACTTGTGTTGGTGCAGGAAACCACTTTTGCACTTGTATTAGTGTGGAAAAAACACTTTTTGCCCTTATGATAGTGTTGAAAAACCACTTTTCGCACTTGTGTTAGTGTTGAAAAACCACTTTTCGCACTTGTGTTGGTGCAGGAAACCACTTTTGCACTTGTATTAGTGTGGAAAAAACACTTTTCGCACTTGTGTTAGTGTTGAAAACCACTTTTCGCACTTGTGTTAGTGTTGAAAAACCACTTTTCGCACTTGTGTTGGTGCAGGAAACCACTTTTGCACTTGTATTAGTGTGGAAAAAACACTTTTTGCACTTGTGATAGTGTTGAAAAACCACTTTTCGCACTTGTGTTGGTGCAGGAAACCACTTTTGCACATGTATTAGTGTGGAAAAAACACTTTTCGCACTTGTGTTAGTGTTGAAAAACCACTTTTCGCACTTGTGTTAGTGTTGAAAAACCACTTTTCGCACTTGTGTTAGTGTTGAAAAACCACTTTTCGCACTTGTGTTGGTGCAGGAAACCAGTTTTGCACTTGTATTAGTGTGGAAAAAACACTTTTTGCACTTGTGATAGTGTTGAAAAACCACTTTTCGCACTTGTGTTAGTGTTGAAAAACCACTTTTCGCATTTGTGTTGGTGCAGGAAACCACTTTTGCACTTGTATTAGTGTGGAAAAAACACTTTTTGCACTTGTGATAGTGTTGAAAAACCACTTTTCGCACTTGTGTTGGTGCAGGAAACCACTTTTGCACTTGTATTAGTGTGGAAAAAACACTTTTTGCACTTGTGATAGTGTTGAAAAACCACTTTTCGCACTTGTGTTGGTGCAGGAAACCACTTTTGCACTTGTATTAGTGTGGAAAAAACACTTTTTGCACTTGTGTTAGTGTTGAAAAATCACTTTTCGCACTTGTGTTGGTGCAGGAAACCACTTTTGCACTTGTATTAGTGTGGAAAAAACACTTTTCGCACTTGTGTTAGTGTTGAAAAACCACTTTTCGCACTTGTGTTAGTGTTGAAAAACCACTTTTCGCACTTGTGTTAGTGTTGAAAAACCACTTTTCACACTTGTGTTGGTGCAGGAAACCACTTTTGCACTTGTATTAGTGTGGAAAAAACACTTTTCGCACTTGTGTTAGTGTGGAAAAAACACTTTTCGCACTTGTGTTAGTGTTGAAAAACCACTTTTCGCACTTGTGTTAGTGTTGAAAAACCACTTTTCACACTTGTGTTGGTGCAGGAAACCACTTTTGCACTTGTATTAGTGTGGAAAAAACACTTTTTGCCCTTATGATAGTGTTGAAAAACCACTTTTCGCACTTGTGTTGGTGCAGGAAACCACTTTTGCACTTGTATTAGTGTGGTAAAAACACTTTTTGCACTTGTGATAGTGTTGAAAAACCACTTTTTGCACTTGTGTTAGTGTTGAAAAACCACTTTTCGCACTTGTGTTGGTGCAGGAAACCACTTTTGCACTTGTATTAGTGTGGAAAAACCACTTTTCGCACTTGTGTTAGTGTTGAAATACCACTTTTCGCACTTGTGTTAGTGTTGAAAAACCACTTTTCGCACTTGTGTTGGTGCAGGAAACCACTTTTGCACTTGTATTAGTGTGGAAAAAACACTTTTTGCACTTGTGATAGTGTTGAAAAACCACTTTTCGCACTTGTGTTAATGTTGAAAAACCACTTTTCGCACTTGTGTTAGTGTTGAAAAACCACTTTTCGCACTTGTGTTGGTGCAGGAAACCACTTTTGCACTTGTATTAGTGTGGAAAAAACACTTTTTGCACTTGTGATAGTGTTGAAAAACCACTTTTCGCACTTGTGTTAGTGTTGAAAAACCACTTTTCGCACTTGTGTTAGTGTTGAAAAACCACTTTTCGCACTTGTGTTGGTGCAGGAAACCACTTTTGCACTTGTATTAGTGTGGAAAAAACACTTTTTGCACTTGTGATAGTGTTGAAAAACCACTTTTCGCACTTGTGTTATTGTTGAAAAACCACTTTTCGCACTTGTGTTAGTGTTGAAAAACCACTTTTCGCACTTGTGTTAGTGTTGAAAAACCACTTTTCGCACTTGTGTTGGTGCAGGAAACAACTTTTGCACTTGTATTAGTGTGGAAAAACCACTTTTCGCACTTGTGTTAGTGTTGAAAAACCACTTTTCGCACTTGTGTTGGTGCAGGAAACCACTTTTGCACTTGTATTAGTGTGGAAAAACCACTATTCACACTTGTGTTAGTGTTGAAAAACCACTTTTCGCACTTGTGTTAGTGTTGAAAAACCACTTTTCGCACTTGTGTTGGTGCAGGCAACCACTTTTGCACTTGTATTAGTGTGGAAAAAACACTTTTCGCACTTGTGTTAGTGTTGAAAAACCACTTTTCGCACTTGTGTTAGTGTTGAAAAACCACTTTTCGCACTTGTGTTGGTGCAGGAAACCACTTTTGCACTTGTATTGGTGTGGAAAAAACACTTTTTGCACTTGTGTTAGTGTTGAAAAACCACTTTTCGCACTTGTGTTGGTGCAGGAAACCACTTTTGCACTTGTATTAGTGTGGAAAAAACACTTTTTGCACCTGTGATAGTGTTGAAAAACCACTTTTCGCACTTGTGTTAATGTTGAAAAACCACTTTTCGCACTTGTGTTAGTGTTGAAAAACCACTTTTCGCACTTGTGTTGGTGCAGGAAACCACTTTTGCACTTGTATTAGTGTGGTAAAAACACTTTTTGCACTTGTGATAGTGTTGAAAAACCACTTTTCGCACTTGTGTTAGTGTTGAAAAACCAATTTTCGCACTTGTGTTCGTGTTGAAAAATCACTTTTCGCACTTGTGTTGGTGCAGGAAACCACTTTTGCACTTGTATTAGTGTGGAAAAAACACTTTTCGCACTTGTGTTAGTGTTGAAAAACCACTTTTCGCACTTGTGTTAGTGTTGAAAAACCACTTTTCGCACTTGTGTTGGTGCAGGAAACCACTTTTGCACTTGTATTAGTGTGAAAAAAACACTTTTCGCACTTGTGTTAGTGTTGAAAAACCACTTTTCGCACTTGTGTTAGTGTTGAAAAACCACTTTTCGCACTTGTGTTGGTGCAGGAAACCACTTTTGCACTTGTATTAGTGTGGAAAAAACACTTTTTGCACTTGTGATAGTGTTGAAAAACCACTTTTCGCACTTGTGTTAGTGTTGAAAAACCACTTTTCGCACTTGTGTTAGTGTTGAAAAACCACTTTTCGCACTTGTGTTGGTGCAGGAAACCACTTTTGCACTTGTATTAGTGTGGTAAAAACACTTTTTGCACTTGTGATAGTGTTGAAAAACCACTTTTCGCACTTGTGTTAGTGTTGAAAACCCACTTTTCGCACTTGTGTTGGTGCAGGAAACCACTTTTGCACTTGTATTAGTGTGGAAAAACCACTTTTCGCACTTGTGTTAGTGTTGAAAAACCACTTTTCGCACTTGTGTTAGTGTAGAAAAACCACTTTTCGCACTTGTGTTGGTGCAGGAAACCACTTTTGCACTTGTATTAGTGTGGAAAAAACACTTTTTGCCCTTATGATAGTGTTGAAAAACCACTTTTCGCACTTGTGTTGGTGCAGGAAACCACTTTTGCACTTGTATTAGTGTGGTAAAAACACTTTTTGCACTTGTGATAGTGTTGAAAAACCACTTTTTGCACTTGTGTTAGTGTTGAAAAACCACTTTTCGCACTTGTGTTGGTGCAGGAAACCACTTTTGCACTTGTATTAGTGTGGAAAAACCACTTTTCGCACTTGTGTTAGTGTTGAAAAACCACTTTTCGCACTTGTGTTAGTGTTGAAAAACCACTTTTCGCACTTGTGTTGGTGCAGGAAACCACTTTTGCACTTGTATTAGTGGGGAAAAAACACTTTTTGCACTTGTGATAGTGTTGAAAAACCACTTTTCGCACTTGTGTTAGTGTTGAAAAACCACTTTTCGCACTTGTGTTAGTGTTGAAAAACCACTTTTCGCACTTGTGTTGGTGCAGGAAACCACTTTTGCACTTGTATTAGTGTGGAAAAAACACTTTTTGCACTTGTGATAGTGTTGAAAAACCACTTTTCGCACTTGTGTTAGTGTTGAAAAACCACTTTTCGCACTTGTGTTAGTGTTGAAAAACCACTTTTCGCACTTGTGTTGGTGCAGGAAACCACTTTTGCACTTGTATTAGTGTGGAAAAAACACTTTTTGCACTTGTGATAGTGTTGAAAAACCACTTTTCGCACTTGTGTTAGTGTTGAAAAACCACTTTTTGCACTTGTGTTAGTGTTGAAAAACCACTTTTCGCACTTGTGTTAGTGTTGAAAAACCACTTTTCGCACTTGTGTTGGTGCAGGAAACAACTTTTGCACTTGTATTAGTGTGGAAAAACCACTTTTCGCACTTGTGTTAGTGTTGAAAAACCCCTTTTCGCACTTGTGTTAGTGTTGAAAAACCACTTTTCGCACTTGTGTTGGTGCAGGAAACCACTTTTGCACTTGTATTAGTGTGGTAAAAACACTTTTTGCACTTGTGATAGTGTTGAAAAACCACTTTTCGCACTTGTGTTAGTGTTGAAAAACCACTTTTCGCACTTGTGTTGGTGCAGGAAACCACTTTTGCACTTGTATTAGTGTGGAAAAACCACTTTTCGCACTTGTGTTAGTGTTGAAAAACCACTTTTCACACTTGTGTTGGTGCAGGAAACCACTTTTGCACTTGTATTAGTGTGGAAAAAACACTTTTTGCACTTGTGATAGTGTTGAAAAATGACTTTTCGCACTTGTGTTAGTGTTGAAAAACCACTTTTCGCACTTGTGTTGGTGCAGGAAACCACTTTTGCACATGTATTAGTGTGGAAAAAACACTTTTCGCACTTGTGTTAGTGTTGAAAAACCACTTTTCGCACTTGTGTTAGTGTTTAAAAACCACTTTTCGCACTTGTGTTAGTGTTGAAAAACCACTTTTCGCACTTGTGTTAGTGTTGAAAAACCACTTTTCGCACTTGTGTTGGTGCAGGAAACCACTTTTGCACTTGTGTTAGTGTTGAAAAACCACTTTTCGCACTTGTGTTGGTGCAGGAAACCACTTTTGCACTTGTATTGGTGTGCAAAAACACTTTTCGCACTTGTGTTAGTGTTGAAAAACCACTTTTCGCACTTGTGTTAGTGTAGAAAAACCACTTTTCGCACTTGTGTTGGTGCAGGAAACCACTTTTGCACTTGTATTAGTGTGGAAAAAACACTTTTTGCACTTGTGATAGTGTTGAAAAACCACTTTTCGCACTTGTGTTAGTGTTGAAAAACCACTTTTCGCACTTGTGTTGGTGCAGGAAACCACTTTTGCACTTGTATTAGTGTGGTAAAAACACTTTTTGCACTTGTGATAGTGTTGAAAAACCACTTTTTGCACTTGTGTTAGTGTTGAAAAACCACTTTTCGCACTTGTGTTAGTGTTGAAAAACCACTTTTCGCACTTGTGTTGGTGCAGGAAACCACTTTTGCACTTGTATTAGTGTGGAAAAAACACTTTTCGCACTTGTGTTAGTGTTGAAAAACCACATTTCGCACTTGTGTTGGTGCAGGAAACCACTTTTGCACTTGTATTAGTGTGGAAAAACACTTTTTGCACTTGTGATAGTGTTGAAAAACCACTTTTCGCACTTGTGTTAGTGTTGAAAAACCACTTTTCGCACTTGTGTTAGTGTTGAAAAACCATTTTTCGCACTTGTGTTGGTGCAGGAAACCACTTGTGCTCTTGTATTAGTGTGGTAAAAACACTTTTTACACTTGTGATAGTGTTGAAAAACCACTTTTCGCACTTGTGTTAGTGTTGAAAAACCACTTTTCGCACTTGTGGTGGTGCAGGAAACCACTTTTGCACTTGTATTAGTGTGGAAAAACCACTTTTCGCACTTGTGTTAGTGTTGAAAAACCACTTTTCGCACTTGTGTTAGTGTTGAAAAACCACTTTTCGCACTTGTGTTGGTGCAGGAAACCACTTTTGCACTTGTATTAGTGTGGAAAAACCACTTTTCGCACTTGTGTTAGTGTTGAAAAACCACTTTTCGCACTTGTGTTAGTGTTGAAAAACCACTTTTCACACTTGTGTTAGTGTTGAAAAACCACTTTTCGCACTTGTGTTGGTGCAGGAAACCACTTTTGCACTTGTATTAGTGTGGAAAAAACACTTTTCGCACTTGTGTTAGTGTTGAAAAACCACTTTTCGCACTTGTGTTAGTGTTGAAAAACCACTTTTCGCACTTGTGTTGGTGCAGGAAACCACTTTTGCACTTGTATTAGTGTGGTAAAAACACTTTTTGCACTTGTGATAGTGTTGAAAAACCACTTTTCGCACTTGTGTTCGTGTTGAAAAACCACTTTTCGCACTTGTGTTTGTGCAGGAAACCACTTTTGCACTTGTATTAGTGTGGGAAAACCACTTTTCGCACTTGTGTTAGTGTTGAAAAACCACTTTTCGCACTTGTGTTAGTGTTGAAAAACCACTTTTCGCACTTGTGTTGGTGCAGGAAACCACTTTTGCACTTGTATTAGTGTGCAAAAACACTTTTCGCACTTGTGTTAGTGTTGAAAAACCACTTTTCGCACTTGTGTTAGTGTTGAAAAACCACTTTTCGCACTTGTGTTGGTGCAGGAAACCACTTTTGCACTTGTATTAGTGTGGAAAAAACACTTTTTGCACTTGTGATAGTGTTGAAAAACCACTTTTCGCACTTGTGTTAGTGTTGAAAAACCACTTTTCGCACTTGTGTTGGTGCAGGAAACCACTTTTGCACTTGTATTAGTGTGGTAAAAACACTTTTTGCACTTGTGATAGTGTTGAAAAACCACTTTTTGCACTTGTGTTAGTGTTGAAAAACCACTTTTCGCACTTGTGTTAGTGTTGAAAAACCACTTTTCGCACTTGTGTTGGTGCAGGAAACCACTTTTGCACTTGTATTAGTGTGGAAAAAACACTTTTTGCACTTGTGATAGTGTTGAAAAACCACTTTTCGCACTTGTGTTAGTGTTGAAAAACCACTTTTCACACTTGTGTTAGTGTTGAAAAACCACTTTTCGCACTTGTGTTAGTGTAGAAAAACCACTTTTCGCACTTGTGTTGGTGCAGGAAGCCACTTTTGCACTTGTATTAGTGTGGAAAAACCACTTTTCGCACTTGCGTTAGTGTTGAAAAACCACTTTTCGCACTTGTGTTAGTGTTGAAAAACCACTTTTCGCACTTGTGTTGGTGCAGGAAGCCACTTTTGCACTTGTATTAGTGTGGAAAAAACACTTTTTGCACTTGTGATAGTGTTGAAAAACCACTTTTCGCACTTGTGTTAGTGTTGAAAAACCACTTTTCGCACTTGTGTTAGTGTTGAAAAACCACTTTTCGCACTTGTGTTAGTGTTGAAAAACCACTTTTCGCACTTGTGTTGGTGCAGGAAGCCACTTGTGCACTTGTATTAGTGTGGAAAAAACACTTTTTGCACTTGTGATAGTGTTGAAAAACCACTTTTGGCACTTGTGTTAGTGTTGAAAAACCACTTTTCGCACTTGTGTTGGTGCAGGAAACCACTTTTGCACTTGTATTAGTGTGGAAAACCACTTTTCGCACTTGTGTTAGTGTTGAAAAACCACTTTTCGCACTTGTGTTGGTGCAGGAAACCACTTTTGCACTTGTATTGGTGTGGAAAAAACACTTTTTGCACTTGTGATAGTGTTGAAAAACCATTTTTCGCACTTGTGTTAGTGTTGAAAAACCACTTTTCGCACTTGTGTTGGTGCAGGAAACCACTTTTGCACTTGTATTAGTGTGGAAAAAACACTTTTTGCACTTGTGATAGTGTTGAAAAACCACTTTTCGCACTTGTGTTAGTGTTGAAAAACCACTTTTCGCACTTGTGTTAGTGTTGAAAAACCACTTTTCGCACTTGTGTTGGTGCAGGAAACCACTTTTGCACTTGTATTAGTGTGGAAAAAACACTTTTTGCACTTGTGATAGTGTTGAAAAACCACTTTTCGCACTTCTGTTAGTGTTGAAAAACCACTTTTCGCACTTGTGTTAGTGTTGAAAAAACACTTTTCGCACTTGTGTTGGTGTTGAAAAACCACTTTTCGCACTTGTGTTGGTGCAGGAAACCACTTTTGCACTTGTATTAGTGTGGAAAAAACACTTTTTGCACTTGTGATAGTGTTGAAAAACCACTTTTCGCACTTGTGTTGGTGCAGGAAACCACTTTTGCACTTGTATTAGTGTGGAAAAAATACTTCGCACTTGTGTTAGTGTTGAAAAACCACTTTTCGCACTTGTGTTAGTGTTGAAAAACCACTTTTTGCATTTGTGTTGGTGCAGGAAACCACTTTTGCACTTGTATTAGTGTGGAAAAAACACTTTTTGCACTTGTGATAGTGTTGAAAAACCACTTTTCGCACTTGTGTTAGTGCTGAAAAACCACTTTTCGCACTTGTGTTGGTGCAGGAAACCACTTTTGCACTTGTATTAGTGTGGAAAAACCACTTTTCGCACTTGTGTTAGTGTTGAAAAACCACTTTTCGCACTTGTGTTAGTGTTGAAAAACCACTTTTCGCACTTGTGTTGGTGCAGGAAACCACTTTTGCATTTGTATTAGTGTGGGAAAACCACTTTTCGCACTTGTGTTAGTGTTGAAAAACCACTTTTCGCACTTGTGTTAGTGTTGAAAAACCACTTTTCGCACTTGTGTTGGTGCAGGAAACCACTTTTGCACTTGTATTAGTGTGGAAAAACCACTTTTCGCACTTGTGTTAGTGTTGAAAAACCACTTTTCGCACTTGTGTTAGTGTTGAAAAACCACTTTTCGCACTTGTGTTGGTGCAGGAAACCACTTTTGCACTTGTATTAGTGTGGAAAAAACACTTTTTGCACTTGTGATAGTGTTGAAAAACCACTTTTCGCACTTGTGTTGGTGCAGGAAACCACTTTTGCACTTGAATTAGTGTGGTAAAAACACTTTTTGCACTTGTGATAGTGTTGAAAAACCACTTTTCGCACTTGTGTTGGTGCAGGAAACCACTTTTGCACTTGTATTAGTGTGGAAAAAACACTTTTTGCACTTGTGATAGTGTTGAAAAACCACTTTTCGCACTTGTGTTAGTGTTGAAAAACCACTTTTCGCACTTGTGTTAGTGTTGAAAAACCACTTTTCGCACTTGTGTTAGTGTTGAAAAACCACTTTTCGCACTTGTGTTGGTGCAGGAAACAACTTTTGCACTTGTATTAGTGTGGAAAAACCACTTTTCGCACTTGTGTTAGTGTTGAAAAACCACTTTTCGCACTTGTGTTAGTGTTGAAAAACCACTTTTCGCACTTGTGTTGGTGCAGGAAGCCACTTTTGCACTTGTATTAGTGTGGAAAAAACACTTTTTGCACTTGTGATAGTGTTGAAAAACCACTTTTCGCACTTGAGTTAGTGTTGAAAAACCACTTTTCGCACTTGTGTTAGTGTTGAAAAACCACTTTTCGCACTTGTGTTGGTGCAGGAAACCACTTTTGCACTTGTAATAGTGTGGAAAAAACACTTTTTGCACTTGTGATAGTGTTGAAAAACCACTTTTCGCACTTGTGTTAGTGTTGAAAAACCACTTTTTGCACTTGTGTTAGTGTTGAAAAACCACTTTTCGCACTTGTGTTGGTGCAGGAAACCACTTTTGCACTTGTATTAGTGTGGTAAAAACACTTTTTGCACTTGTGATAGTGTTGAAAAACCACTTTTCGCACTTGTGTTAGTGTTGAAAAACCACTTTTCGCACTTGTGTTGGTGCAGGAAACCACTTTTGCACTTGTATTAGTGTGGAAAAACCACTTTTCGCACTTGTGTTAGTGTTGAAAAACCACTTTTTGCACTTGTGTTAGTGCTGAAAAACCACTTTTCGCACTCGTGTTGGTGCAGGAAACCACTTTTGCACTTGTATTAGTGTGGAAAAACCACTTTTCGCACTTGTGTTAGTGTTGAAAAACCACTTTTCGCACTTTTGTTAGTGTTGAAAAACCACTTTTCGCACTTGTGTTGGTGCAGGAATCCACTTTTGCACTTGTATTAGTGTGGAAAAACCACTTTTCGCACTTGTGTTAGTGTTGAAAAACCACTTTTCGCACTTGTGTTGGTGCAGGAAACCACTTTTGCACTTGTATTAGTGTGGAAAAAACACTTTTTGCACTTGTGATAGTGTTGAAAAACCACTTTTCGCACTTGTGTTAGTGTTGAAAAACCACTTTTCGCACTTGTGTTGGTGCAGGAAACCACTTTTGCACATGTATTAGTGTGGAAAAAACACTTTTCGCACTTGTGTTAGTGTTGAAAAACCACTTTTCGCACTTGTGTTAGTGTTTAAAAACCAATTTTCGCACTTGTGTTAGTGTTGAAAAACCACTTTTCGCACTTGTGTTAGTGTTGAAAAACCACTTTTCGCACTTGTGTTGGTGCAGGAAACCACTTTTGCACTTGTATTAGTGTGGAAAAAACACTTTTCGCACTTTTGATAGTGTTGAAAAACCACTTTTCGCACTTGTGTTAGTGTTGAAAAACCACTTTTCGCACTTGTGTTGGTGCAGGAAACCACTTTTGCACTTGTATTAGTGTGGAAAAACCACTTTTCGCACTTGTGTTAGTGTTGAAAAACCACTTTTCGCACTTGTGTTAGTGTTGAAAAACCACTTTTCGCACTTGTGTTGGTGCAGGAAACCACTTTTGCACTTGTATTAGTGTGGAAAAACCACTTTTCGCACTTGTGTTAGTGTTGAAAAACCACTTTTCGCACTTGTGTTAGTGTTGAAAAACCACTTTTCACACTTGTGTTAGTGTTGAAAAACCACTTTTCGCACTTGTGTTGGTGCAGGAAACCACTTTTGCACTTGTATTAGTGTGGAAAAA
The DNA here is from genome assembly GCF_964187855.1 of Myxine glutinosa. NCBI lineage: Eukaryota > Metazoa > Chordata > Myxini > Myxiniformes > Myxinidae > Myxine > Myxine glutinosa. The sequence goes on from NW_027617407.1 coordinate 44,786, forward strand.
ATACTTTTCGCACTTGTGTTAGTGTTGAAAAACCACTTTTCGCACTTGTGTTAGTGTTGAAAAACCACTTTTCGCACTTGTGTTGGTGCAGGAAACCACTTTTGCACTTGTATTGGTGTGGAAAAAACACTTTTTGCACTTGTGATAGTGTTGAAAAACCATTTTTCGCACTTGTGTTAGTGTTGAAAAACCACTTTTCGCACTTGTGTTGGTGCAGGAAACCACTTTTGCACTTGTATTAGTGTGGTAAAAACACTTTTTGCACTTGTGATAGTGTTGAAAAACCACTTTTCGCACTTGTGTTCGTGTTGAAAAACCACTTTTCGCACTTGTGTTGGTGCAGGAAACCACTTTTGCACTTGTATTAGTGTGGGAAAACCACTTTTCGCACTTGTGTTAGTGTTGAAAAACCACTTTTCGCACTTGTGTTAGTGTTGAAAAACCACTTTTCGCACTTGTGTTGGTGCAGGAAACCACTTTTGCACTTGTATTAGTGTGCAAAAACACTTTTCGCACTTCTGTTAGTGTTGAAAAACCACTTTTCGCACTTGTGTTAGTGTTGAAAAACCACTTTTCGCACTTGTGTTGGTGCAGGAAACCACTTTTGCACTTGTATTAGTGTGGAAAAAACACTTTTTGCACTTGTGATAGTGTTGAAAAACCACTTTTCGCACTTGTGTTAGTGTTGAAAAACCACTTTTCGCACTTGTGTTGGTGCAGGAAACCACTTTTGCACTTGTATTAGTGTGGTAAAAACACTTTTTGCACTTGTGATATTGTTGAAAAACCACTTTTTGCACTTGTGTTAGTGTTGAAAAACCACTTTTCGCACTTGTGTTAGTGTTGAAAAACCACTTTTCGCACTTGTGTTAGTGTTGAAAAACCACTTTTCGCACTTGTGTTAGTGTAGAAAAACCACTTTTCGCACTTGTGTTGGTGCAGGAAGCCACTTTTGCACTTGTATTAGTGTGGAAAAACCACTTTTCGCACTTGCGTTAGTGTTGAAAAACCACTTTTCGCACTTGTGTTAGTGTTGAAAAACCACTTTTCGCACTTGTGTTGGTGCAGGAAGCCACTTTTGCACTTGTATTAGTGTGGAAAAAACACTTTTTGCACTTGTGATAGTGTTGAAAAACCACTTTTCGCACTTGTGTTAGTGTGGAAAAACCACTTTTCGCACTTGTGTTAGTGTTGAAAAACCACTTTTCGCACTTGTGTTAGTGTTGAAAAACCACTTTTCGCACTTGTGTTGGTGCAGGAAGCCACTTTTGCACTTGTATTAGTGTGGAAAAAACACTTTTTGCACTTGTGATAGTGTTGAAAAACCACTTTTCGCACTTGTGTTAGTGTTGAAAAACCACTTTTCGCACTTGTGTTGGTGCAGGAAACCACTTTTGCACTTGTATTAGTGTGGAAAACCACTTTTCGCACTTGTGTTAGTGTTGAAAAACCACTTTTCGCACTTGTGTTGGTGCAGGAAACCACTTTTGCACTTGTATTGGTGTGGAAAAAACACTTTTTGCACTTGTGATAGTGTTGAAAAACCATTTTTCGCACTTGTGTTAGTGTTGAAAAACCACTTTTCGCACTTGTGTTGGTGCAGGAAACCACTTTTGCACTTGTATTAGTGTGGAAAAAACACTTTTTGCACTTGTGATAGTGTTGAAAAACCACTTTTCGCACTTGTGTTAGTGTTGAAAAACCACTTTTCGCACTTGTGTTAGTGTTGAAAAACCACTTTTCGCACTTGTGTTGGTGCAGGAAACCACTTTTGCACTTGTATTAGTGTGGAAAAAACACTTTTTGCACTTGTGATAGTGTTGAAAAACCACTTTTCGCACTTCTGTTAGTGTTGAAAAACCACTTTTCGCACTTGTGTTAGTGTTGAAAAAACACTTTTCGCACTTGTGTTGGTGTTGAAAAACCACTTTTCGCACTTGTGTTGGTGCAGGAAACCACTTTTGCACTTGTATTAGTGTGGAAAAAACACTTTTTGCACTTGTGATAGTGTTGAAAAACCACTTTTCGCACTTGTGTTGGTGCAGGAAACCACTTTTGCACTTGTATTAGTGTGGAAAAAATACTTCGCACTTGTGTTAGTGTTGAAAAACCACTTTTCGCACTTGTGTTAGTGTTGAAAAACCACTTTTTGCATTTGTGTTGGTGCAGGAAACCACTTTTGCACTTGTATTAGTGTGGAAAAAACACTTTTTGCACTTGTGATAGTGTTGAAAAACCACTTTTCGCACTTGTGTTAGTGCTGAAAAACCACTTTTCGCACTTGTGTTGGTGCAGGAAACCACTTTTGCACTTGTATTAGTGTGGAAAAACCACTTTTCGCACTTGTGTTAGTGTTGAAAAACCACTTTTCGCACTTGTGTTAGTGTTGAAAAACCACTTTTCGCACTTGTGTTGGTGCAGGAAACCACTTTTGCATTTGTATTAGTGTGGGAAAACCACTTTTCGCACTTGTGTTAGTGTTGAAAAACCACTTTTCGCACTTGTGTTAGTGTTGAAAAACCACTTTTCGCACTTGTGTTGGTGTAGGAAACCACTTTTGCACTTGTATTAGTGTGGAAAAACCACTTTTCGCACTTGTGTTAGTGTTGAAAAACCACTTTTCGCACTTGTGTTAGTGTTGAAAAACCACTTTTCGCACTTGTGTTGGTGCAGGAAACCACTTTTGCACTTGTATTAGTGTGGAAAAAACACTTTTCACACTTGTGTTAGTGTTGAAAAACCACTTTTCGCACTTGTGTTGGTGCAGGAAACCACTTTTGCACTTGTATTGGTGTGGAAAAAACACTTTTTGCACTTGTGATAGTGTTGAAAAACCATTTTTCGCACTTGTGTTAGTGTTGAAAAACCACTTTTCGCACTTGTGTTGGTGCAAGAAACCACTTTTGCACTTGTATTAGTGTGGTAAAAACACTTTTTGCACTTGTGATAGTGTTGAAAAATCACTTTTCGCACTTGTGTTAGTGTTGAAAAACCACTTTTCGCACTTGTGTTGGTGCAGGAAACAACTTTTGCACTTGTATTAGTGTGGAAAAAACCACTTTTCGCACTTGTGTTAGTGTTGAAAAACCACTTTTCGCACTTGTGTTAGTGTTGAAAAACCACTTTTCGCACTTGTGTTGGTGCAGGAAACCACTTTTGCACTTGTATTAGTGTGGAAAAAACACTTTTTGCACTTGTGATAGTGTTGAAAAACCACTTTTCGCACTTGTGTTCGTGTTGAAAAACCACTTTTCGCACTTGTGTTGGTGCAGGAAACCACTTTTGCACTTGTATTAGTGTGGGAAAACCACTTTTTGCACTTGTGTTAGTGTTGAAAAACCACTTTTCGCACTTGTGTTAGTGTTGAAAAACCACTTTTCGCACTTGTGTTGGTGCAGGAAACCACTTTTGCACTTGTATTGGTGTGCAAAAACACTTTTCGCACTTGTGTTAGTGTTGAAAAACCACTTTTCGCACTTGTGTTAGTGTTGAAAAACCACTGTTCGCACTTGTGTTGGTGCAGGAAACCACTTTTGCACTTGTATTAGTGTGGAAAAAACACTTTTTGCACTTGTGATAGTGTTGAAAAACCACTTTTCGCACTTGTGTTAGTGTTGAAAAACCACTTTTCGCACTTGTGTTGGTGCAGGAAACCACTTTTGCACTTGTATTAGTGTGGTAAAAACACTTTTTGCACTTGTGATAGTGTTGAAAAACCACTTTTTGCACTTGTGTTAGTGTTGAAAAACCACTTTTCGCACTTGTGTTAGTGTTGAAAAACCACTTTTCGCACTTGTGTTGGTGCAGGAAACCACTTTTGCACTTGTATTAGTGTGGAAAAAACACTTTTCGCACTTGTGTTAGTGTTGAAAAACCACATTTCGCACTTGTGTTGGTGCAGGAAACCACTTTTGCACTTGTATTAGTGTGGAAAAAACACTTTTTGCACTTGTGATAGTGTTGAAAAACCACTTTTCGCACTTGTGTTAGTGTTGAAAAACCACTTTTCGCACTTGTGTTAGTGTTGAAAAACCATTTTTCGCACTTGTGTTGGTGCAGGAAACCACTTGTGCTCTTGTATTAGTGTGGTAAAAACACTTTTTACACTTGTGATAGTGTTGAAAAACCACTTTTCGCACTTGTGTTAGTGTTGAAAAACCACTTTTCGCACTTGTGTTGGTGCAGGAAACCACTTTTGCACTTGTATTAGTGTGGAAAAACCACTTTTCGCACTTGTGTTAGTGTTGAAAAACCACTTTTCGCACTTGTGTTAGTGTTGAAAAACCACTTTTCGCACTTGTGTTGGTGCAGGAAACCACTTTTGCACTTGTATTAGTGTGGAAAAACCACTTTTCGCACTTGTGTTAGTGTTGAAAAACCACTTTTCGCACTTGTGTTAGTGTTGAAAAACCACTTTTCACACTTGTGTTAGTGTTGAAAAACCACTTTTCGCACTTGTGTTGGTGCAGGAAACCACTTTTGCACTTGTATTAGTGTGGAAAAAACACTTTTACGCACTTGTGTTAGTGTTGAAAAACCACTTTTCGCACTTGTGTTAGTGTTGAAAAACCACTTTTCGCACTTGTGTTGGTGCAGGAAACCACTTTTGCACTTGTATTGGTGTGGAAAAAACACTTTTTGCACTTGTGATAGTGTTGAAAAACCATTTTTCGCACTTGTGTTAGTGTTGAAGAACCACTTTTCGCACTTGTGTTGGTGCAGGAAACCACTTTTGCACTTGTATTAGTGTGGTAAAAACACTTTTTGCACTTGTGATAGTGTTGAAAAACCACTTTTCGCACTTGTGTTCGTGTTGAAAAACCACTTTTCGCACTTGTGTTGGTGCAGGAAACCACTTTTGCACTTGTATTAGTGTGGGAAAACCACTTTTCGCACTTGTGTTAGTGTTGAAAAACCACTTTTCGCACTTGTGTTAGTGTTGAAAAACCACTTTTCGCACTTGTGTTGGTGCAGGAAACCACTTTTGCACTTGTATTAGTGTGCAAAAACACTTTTCGCACTTGTGTTAGTGTTGAAAAACCACTTTTCGCACTTGTGTTAGTGTTGAAAAACCACTTTTCGCACTTGTGTTGGTGCAGGAAACCACTTTTGCACTTGTATTAGTGTGGAAAAAACACTTTTTGCACTTGTGATAGTGTTGAAAAACCACTTTTCGCACTTGTGTTAGTGTTGAAAAACCACTTTTCGCACTTGTGTTGGTGCAGGAAACCACTTTTGCACTTGTATTAGTGTGGTAAAAACACTTTTTGCACTTGTGATAGTGTTGAAAAACCACTTTTTGCACTTGTGTTAGTGTTGAAAAACCACTTTTCGCACTTGTGTTAGTGTTGAAAAACCACTTTTCGCACTTGTGTTGGTGCAGGAAACCACTTTTGCACTTGTATTAGTGTGGAAAAAACACTTTTTGCACTTGTGATAGTGTTGAAAAACCACTTTTCGCACTTGTGTTAGTGTTGAAAAACCACTTTTCACACTTGTGTTAGTGTTGAAAAACCACTTTTCGCACTTGTGTTAGTGTAGAAAAACCACTTTTCGCACTTGTGTTGGTGCAGGAAGCCACTTTTGCACTTGTATTAGTGTGGAAAAACCACTTTTCGCACTTGCGTTAGTGTTGAAAAACCACTTTTCGCACTTGTGTTAGTGTTGAAAAACCACTTTTCGCACTTGTGTTGGTGCAGGAAGCCACTTTTGCACTTGTATTAGTGTGGAAAAAACACTTTTTGCACTTGTGATAGTGTTGAAAAACCACTTTTCGCACTTGTGTTAGTGTTGAAAAACCACTTTTCGCACTTGTGTTAGTGTTGAAAAACCACTTTTCGCACTTGTGTTAGTGTTGAAAAACCACTTTTCGCACTTGTGTTGGTGCAGGAAGCCACTTTTGCACTTGTATTAGTGTGGAAAAAACACATTTTGCACTTGTGATAGTGTTGAAAAACCACTTTTGGCACTTGTGTTAGTGTTGAAAAACCACTTTTCGCACTTGTGTTGGTGCAGGAAACCACTTTTGCACTTGTATTAGTGTGGAAAACCACTTTTCGCACTTGTGTTAGTGTTGAAAAACCACTTTTCGCACTTGTGTTGGTGCAGGAAACCACTTTTGCACTTGTATTGGTGTGGAAAAAACACTTTTTGCACTTGTGATAGTGTTGAAAAACCATTTTTCGCACTTGTGTTAGTGTTGAAAAACCACTTTTCGCACTTGTGTTGGTGCAGGAAACCACTTTTGCACTTGTATTAGTGTGGAAAAAACACTTTTTGCACTTGTGATAGTGTTGAAAAACCACTTTTCGCACTTGTGTTAGTGTTGAAAAACCACTTTTCGCACTTGTGTTAGTGTTGAAAAACCACTTTTCGCACTTGTGTTGGTGCAGGAAACCACTTTTGCACTTGTATTAGTGTGGAAAAAACACTTTTTGCACTTGTGATAGTGTTGAAAAACCACTTTTCGCACTTCTGTTAGTGTTGAAAAACCACTTTTCGCACTTGTGTTAGTGTTGAAAAAACACTTTTCGCACTTGTGTTGGTGTTGAAAAACCACTTTTCGCACTTGTGTTGGTGCAGGAAACCACTTTTGCACTTGTATTAGTGTGGAAAAAACACTTTTTGCACTTGTGATAGTGTTGAAAAACCACTTTTCGCACTTGTGTTGGTGCAGGAAACCACTTTTGCACTTGTATTAGTGTGGAAAAAATACTTCGCACTTGTGTTAGTGTTGAAAAACCACTTTTCGCACTTGTGTTAGTGTTGAAAAACCACTTTTTGCATTTGTGTTGGTGCAGGAAACCACTTTTGCACTTGTATTAGTGTGGAAAAAACACTTTTTGCACTTGTGATAGTGTTGAAAAACCACTTTTCGCACTTGTGTTAGTGCTGAAAAACCACTTTTCGCACTTGTGTTGGTGCAGGAAACCACTTTTGCACTTGTATTAGTGTGGAAAAACCACTTTTCGCACTTGTGTTAGTGTTGAAAAACCACTTTTCGCACTTGTGTTAGTGTTGAAAAACCACTTTTCGCACTTGTGTTGGTGCAGGAAACCACTTTTGCATTTGTATTAGTGTGGGAAAACCACTTTTCGCACTTGTGTTAGTGTTGAAAAACCACTTTTCGCACTTGTGTTAGTGTTGAAAAACCACTTTTCGCACTTGTGTTGGTGCAGGAAACCACTTTTGCACTTGTATTAGTGTGGAAAAACCACTTTTCGCACTTGTGTTAGTGTTGAAAAACCACTTTTCGCACTTGTGTTAGTGTTGAAAAACCACTTTTCGCACTTGTGTTGGTGCAGGAAACCACTTTTGCACTTGTATTAGTGTGGAAAAAACACTTTTTGCACTTGTGATAGTGTTGAAAAACCACTTTTCGCACTTGTGTTGGTGCAGGAAACCACTTTTGCACTTGTATTAGTGTGGTAAAAACACTTTTTGCACTTGTGATAGTGTTGAAAAACCACTTTTCGCACTTGTGTTGGTGCAGGAAACCACTTTTGCACTTGTATTAGTGTGGAAAAAACACTTTTTGCACTTGTGATAGTGTTGAAAAACCACTTTTCGCACTTATGTTAGTGTTGAAAAACCACTTTTCGCACTTGTGTTAGTGTTGAAAAACCACTTTTCGCACTTGTGTTAGTGTTGAAAAACCACTTTTCGCACTTGTGTTGGTGCAGGAAACAACTTTTGCACTTGTATTAGTGTGGAAAAACCACTTTTCGCACTTGTGTTAGTGTTGAAAAACCACTTTTCGCACTTGTGTTAGTGTTGAAAAACCACTTTTCGCACTTGTGTTGGTGCAGGAAGCCACTTTTGCACTTGTATTAGTGTGGAAAAAACACTTTTTGCACTTGTGATAGTGTTGAAAAACCACTTTTCGCACTTGAGTTAGTGTTGAAAAACCACTTTTCGCACTTGTGTTAGTGTTGAAAAACCACTTTTCGCACTTGTGTTGGTGCAGGAAACCACTTTTGCACTTGTAATAGTGTGGAAAAAACACTTTTTGCACTTGTGATAGTGTTGAAAAACCACTTTTCGCACTTGTGTTAGTGTTGAAAAACCACTTTTTGCACTTGTGTTAGTGTTGAAAAACCACTTTTCGCACTTGTGTTGGTGCAGGAAACCACTTTTGCACTTGTATTAGTGTGGTAAAAACACTTTTTGCACTTGTGATAGTGTTGAAAAACCACTTTTCGCACTTGTGTTAGTGTTGAAAAACCACTTTTTGCACTTGTGTTAGTGCTGAAAAACCACTTTTCGCACTCGTGTTGGTGCAGGAAACCACTTTTGCACTTGTATTAGTGTGGAAAAACCACTTTTCGCACTTGTGTTAGTGTTGAAAAACCACTTTTCGCACTTTTGTTAGTGTTGAAAAACCACTTTTCGCACTTGTGTTGGTGCAGGAATCCACTTTTGCACTTGTATTAGTGTGGAAAAACCACTTTTCGCACTTGTGTTAGTGTTGAAAAACCACTTTTCGCACTTGTGTTGGTGCAGGAAACCACTTTTGCACTTGTATTAGTGTGGAAAAAACACTTTTTGCACTTGTGATAGTGTTGAAAAACCACTTTTCGCACTTGTGTTAGTGTTGAAAAACCACTTTTCGCACTTGTGTTGGTGCAGGAAACCACTTTTGCACATGTATTAGTGTGGAAAAAACACTTTTCGCACTTGTGTTAGTGTTGAAAAACCACTTTTCGCACTTGTGTTAGTGTTTAAAAACCAATTTTCGCACTTGTGTTAGTGTTGAAAAACCACTTTTCGCACTTGTGTTAGTGTTGAAAAACCACTTTTCGCACTTGTGTTGGTGCAGGAAACCACTTTTGCACTTGTATTAGTGTGGAAAAAAACACTTTTCGCACTTTTGATAGTGTTGAAAAACCACTTTTCGCACTTGTGTTAGTGTTGAAAAACCACTTTTCGCACTTGTGTTGGTGCAGGAAACCACTTTTGCACTTGTATTAGTGTGGAAAAACCACTTTTCGCACTTGTGTTAGTGTTGAAAAACCACTTTTCGCACTTGTGTTAGTGTTGAAAAACCACTTTTCGCACTTGTGTTGGTGCAGGAAACCACTTTTGCACTTGTATTAGTGTGGAAAAACCACTTTTCGCACTTGTGTTAGTGTTGAAAAACCACTTTTCGCACTTGTGTTAGTGTTGAAAAACCACTTTTCACACTTGTGTTAGTGTTGAAAAACCACTTTTCGCACTTGTGTTGGTGCAGGAAACCACTTTTGCACTTGTATTAGTGTGGAAAAAATACTTTTCGCACTTGTGTTAGTGTTGAAAAACCACTTTTCGCACTTGTGTTAGTGTTGAAAAACCACTTTTCGCACTTGTGTTGGTGCAGGAAACCACTTTTGCACTTGTATTGGTGTGGAAAAAACACTTTTTGCACTTGTGATAGTGTTGAAAAACCATTTTTCGCACTTGTGTTAGTGTTGAAAAACCACTTTTCGCACTTGTGTTGGTGCAGGAAACCACTTTTGCACTTGTATTAGTGTGGTAAAAACACTTTTTGCACTTGTGATAGTGTTGAAAAACCACTTTTCGCACTTGTGTTCGTGTTGAAAAACCACTTTTCGCACTTGTGTTGGTGCAGGAAACCACTTTTGCACTTGTATTAGTGTGGGAAAACCACTTTTCGCACTTGTGTTAGTGTTGAAAAACCACTTTTCGCACTTGTGTTAGTGTTGAAAAACCACTTTTCGCACTTGTGTTGGTGCAGGAAACCACTTTTGCACTTGTATTAGTGTGCAAAAACACTTTTCGCACTTCTGTTAGTGTTGAAAAACCACTTTTCGCACTTGTGTTAGGGTTGAAAAACCACTTTTCGCACTTGTGTTGGTGCAGGAAACCACTTTTGCACTTGTATTAGTGTGGAAAAAACACTTTTTGCACTTGTGATAGTGTTGAAAAACCACTTTTCGCACTTGTGTTAGTGTTGAAAAACCACTTTTCGCACTTGTGTTGGTGCAGGAAACCACTTTTGCACTTGTATTAGTGTGGTAAAAACACTTTTTGCACTTGTGATATTGTTGAAAACCACTTTTCGCACTTGTGTTAGTGTTGAAAAACCACTTTTCGCACTTGTGTTAGTGTAGAAAAACCACTTTTCGCACTTGTGTTGGTGCAGGAAAGCCACTTTTGCACTTGTATTAGTGTGGAAAATCCACTTTTTGCACTTGTGATAGTGTTGAAAAACCACTTTTCGCACTTGTGTTAGTGTGGAAAATCCACTTTTTGCACTTGTGATAGTGTTGAAAAACCACTTTTGCACTTGTATTAGTGTGGAAAAACCACTTTTCGCACTTGTGTTGGTGCAGGAAGCCACTTTTGCACTTGTATTAGTGTGGAAAAAACACTTTTTGCACTTGTGATAGTGTTGAAAAACCACTTTTCGCACTTGTGTTAGTGTGGAAAAACCACTTTTCGCACTTGTGTTAGTGTTGAAAAACCACTTTTCGCACTTGTGTTAGTGTTGAAAAACCACTTTTCGCACTTGTGTTGGTGCAGGAAGCCACTTTTGCACTTGTATTAGTGTGGAAAAAACACTTTTTGCACTTGTGATAGTGTTGAAAAACCACTTTTCGCACTTGTGTTAGTGTTGAAAAACCACTTTTCGCACTTGTGTTGGTGCAGGAAACCACTTTTGCACTTGTATTAGTGTGGAAAACCACTTTTCGCACTTGTGTTAGTGTTGAAAAACCACTTTTCGCACTTGTGTTGGTGCAGGAAACCACTTTTGCACTTGTATTGGTGTGGAAAAAACACTTTTTGCACTTGTGATAGTGTTGAAAAACCATTTTTCGCACTTGTGTTAGTGTTGAAAAACCACTTTTCGCACTAGTGTTGGTGGCAGGAAACCACTTTTGCACTTGTATTAGTGTGGAAAAAACACTTTTTGCACTTGTGATAGTGTTGAAAAACCACTTTTCGCACTTGTGTTAGTGTTGAAAAACCACTTTTCGCACTTGTGTTAGTGTTGAAAAACCACTTTTCGCACTTGTGTTGGTGCAGGAAACCACTTTTGCACTTGTATTAGTGTGGAAAAAACACTTTTTGCACTTGTGATAGTGTTGAAAAACCACTTTTCGCACTTCTGTTAGTGTTGAAAAACCACTTTTCGCACTTGTGTTAGTGTTGAAAAAACACTTTTCGCACTTGTGTTGGTGTTGAAAAACCACTTTTCGCACTTGTGTTGGTGCAGGAAACCACTTTTGCACTTGTATTAGTGTGGAAAAAACACTTTTTGCACTTGTGATAGTGTTGAAAAACCACTTTTCGCACTTGTGTTGGTGCAGGAAACCACTTTTGCACTTGTATTAGTGTGGAAAAAATACTTCGCACTTGTGTTAGTGTTGAAAAACCACTTTTCGCACTTGTGTTAGTGTTGAAAAACCACTTTTTGCATTTGTGTTGGTGCAGGAAACCACTTTTGCACTTGTATTAGTGTGGAAAAAACACTTTTTGCACTTGTGATAGTGTTGAAAAACCACTTTTCGCACTTGTGTTAGTGCTGAAAAACCACTTTTCGCACTTGTGTTGGTGCAGGAAACCACTTTTGCACTTGTATTAGTGTGGAAAAACCACTTTTCGCACTTGTGTTAGTGTTGAAAAACCACTTTTCGCACTTGTGTTAGTGTTGAAAAACCACTTTTCGCACTTGTGTTGGTGCAGGAAACCACTTTTGCATTTGTATTAGTGTGGGAAAACCACTTTTCGCACTTGTGTTAGTGTTGAAAAACCACTTTTCGCACTTGTGTTAGTGTTGAAAAACCACTTTTCGCACTTGTGTTGGTGTAGGAAACCACTTTTGCACTTGTATTAGTGTGGAAAAACCACTTTTCGCACTTGTGTTAGTGTTGAAAAACCACTTTTCGCACTTGTGTTAGTGTTGAAAAACCACTTTTCGCACTTGTGTTGGTGCAGGAAACCACTTTTGCACTTGTATTAGTGTGGAAAAAACACTTTTCACACTTGTGTTAGTGTTGAAAAACCACTTTTCGCACTTGTGTTGGTGCAGGAAACCACTTTTGCACTTGTATTGGTGTGGAAAAAACACTTTTGCACTTGTGATAGTGTTGAAAAACCATTTTTCGCACTTGTGTTAGTGTTGAAAAACCACTTTTCGCACTTGTGTTGGTGCAAGAAACCACTTTTGCACTTGTATTAGTGTGGTAAAAACACTTTTTGCACTTGTGATAGTGTTGAAAAATCACTTTTCGCACTTGTGTTAGTGTTGAAAAACCACTTTTCGCACTTGTGTTGGTGCAGGAAACAACTTTTGCACTTGTATTAGTGTGGAAAAAACCACTTTTCGCACTTGTGTTAGTGTTGAAAAACCACTTTTCGCACTTGTGTTAGTGTTGAAAAACCACTTTTCGCACTTGTGTTGGTGCAGGAAACCACTTTTGCACTTGTATTAGTGTGGAAAAAACACTTTTTGCACTTGTGATAGTGTTGAAAAACCACTTTTCGCACTTGTGTTAGTGTTGAAAAACCACTTTTCACACTTGTGTTAGTGTTGAAAAACCACTTTTCGCACTTGTGTTGGTGCAGGAAACCACTTTTGCACTTGTAGTAGTGTGGAAAAAACACTTTTTGCACTTGTGATAGTGTTGAAAAACCACTTTTCGCACTTGTGTTGGTGCAGGAAACCACTTTTGCACTTGTAGTAGTGTGGAAAAAACACTTTTTGCACTTGTGATAGTGTTGAAAAACCACTTTTCGCACTTCTGTTAGTGTTGAAAAACCACTTTTCGCACTTGTGTTAGTGTTGAAAAACCACTTTTCGCACTTGTGTTGGTGTTGAAAAACCACTTTTCGCACTTGTGTTGGTGCAGGAAACCACTTTTGCACTTGTATTAGTGTGGTAAAAACACATTTTGCACTTGTGATAGTGTTGAAAAACCACTTTTCGCACTTGGGTTAGTGTTGAAAAACCACTTTTCGCACTTGTGTTGGTGCAGGGAAACCACTTTTGCACTTGTATTAGTGTGGAAAAAACACTTTTTGCACTTGTGTTAGTGTTGTAAAACCACTTTTCGCACTTGTGTTGGTGCAGGAAACCACTTTTGCACTTGTATTAGTGTGGAAAAAACACTTTTTGCACTTGTGATAGTGTTGAAAAACCACTTTTCGCACTTGTGTTAGTGTTGAAAAACCACTTTTCGCACTTGTGTTGGTGCAGGAAACCACTTTTGCACATGTATTAGTGTGGAAAAAACACTTTTCGCACTTGTGTTAGTGTTTAAAAACCACTTTTCGCACTTGTGTTAGTGTTGAAAAACCACTTTTCGCACTTGTGTTAGTGTTGAAAAACCACTTTTCGCACTTGTGTTGGTGCAGGAAACCACTTTTGCACTTGTATTAGTGTGGAAAAAACACTTTTTGCACTTGTGATAGTGTTGAAAAACCACTTTTTGCACTTGTGTTAGTGTTGAAAACCACTTTTTGCACTTGTGTTGGTGCAGGAAACCACTTTTGCACTTGTATTAGTGTGGAAAAAACACTTTTCGCACTTGTGTTAGTGTTGAAAAACCAATTTTCGCACTTGTGTTCGTGTTGAAAAACCACTTTTCGCACTTGTGTTGGTGCAGGAAACCACTTTTGCACTTGTATTAGTGTGGAAAAAACACTTTTTGCACTTGTGATAGTGTTGAAAAACCACTTTTCGCACTTGTGTTGGTGCAAGAAACCACTTTTGCACTTGTATTAGTGTGGAAAAACACTTTTTGCACTTGTGATAGTGTTGAAAAACCACTTTTTGCACTTGTGTTGGTGTAGGAAACCACTTTTGCACTTGTATTAGTGTGGAAAAAACACTTTTCGCACTTGTGTTAGTGTTGAAAAACCAATTTTCGCACTTGTGTTCATGTTGAAAAACCACTTTTCGCACTTGTGTTGGTGCAGGAAACCACTTTTGCACTTGTATTAGTGTGGAAAAACCACTTTTCGCACTTGTGTTAGTGTTGAAAAACCACTTTTCGCACTTGTGTTAGTGTTGAAAAACCACTTTTCGCACTTGTGTTGGTGCAGGAAACCACTTTTGCACTTGTATTAGTGTGGAAAAACCACTTTTCGCAATTGTATTAGTGTTGAAAAACCACTTTTCGCACTTGTGTTAGTGTTGAAAAACCACTTTTCACACTTGTGTTAGTGTTGAAAAACCACTTTTCGCACTTGTGTTGGTGCAGGAAACCACTTTTGCACTTGTATTAGTGTGGAAAAAACACTTTTCGCACTTGTGTTAGTGTTGAAAAACCACTTTTCGCACTTGTGTTAGTGTTGAAAAACCACTTTTCGCACTTGTGTTGGTGCAGGAAACCACTTTTGCACTTGTATTGGTGTGGAAAAAACACTTTTTGCACTTGTGATAGTGTTGAAAAACCATTTTTCGCACTTGTGTTAGTGTTGAAAAACCACTTTTCGCACTTGTGTTGGTGCAGGAAACCACTTTTGCACTTGTATTAGTGTGGTAAAAACACTTTTTGCACTTGTGATAGTGTTGAAAAACCACTTTTCGCACTTGTGTTCATGTTGAAAAACCACTTTTCGCACTTGTGTTGGTGCAGGAAACCACTTTTGCACTTGTATTAGTGTGGGAAAACCACTTTTCGCACTTGTGTTAGTGTTGAAAAACCACTTTTCGCACTTGTGTTAGTGTTGAAAAACCACTTTTCGCACTTGTGTTGGTGCAGGAAACCACTTTTGCACTTGTATTAGTGTGCAAAAACACTTTTCGCACTTGTGTTAGTGTTGAAAAACCACTTTTCGCACTTGTGTTGGTGCAGGAAACCACTTTTGCACATGTATTAGTGTGGAAAAAACACTTTTCGCACTTGTGTTAGTGTTGAAAAACCACTTTTCGCACTTGTGTTAGTGTTTAAAAACCAATTTTCGCACTTGTGTTAGTGTTGAAAAACCACTTTTCGCACTTGTGTTAGTGCAGGAAACCACTTTTGCACTTGTATTAGTGTGCAAAAACACTTTTCGCACTTGTGTTAGTGTTGAAAAACCACTTTTCGCACTTGTGTTAGTGTTGAAAAACCACTTTTCGCACTTGTGTTGGTGCAGGAAACCACTTTTGCACTTGTATTAGTGTGGTAAAAACACTTTTTGCACTTGTGATAGTGTTGAAAAACCACTTTTTGCACTTGTGTTAGTGTTGAAAAACCACTTTTCGCACTTGTGTTAGTGTTGAAAAACCACTTTTCGCACTTGTGTTGGTGCAGGAAACCACTTTTGCACTTGTATTAGTGTGGAAAAAACACTTTTTGCACTTGTGATAGTGTTGAAAAACCACTTTTCGCACTTGTGTTAGTGTTGAAAAACCACTTTTCGCACTTGTGTTAGTGTAGAAAAACCACTTTTCGCACTTGTGTTGGTGCAGGAAGCCACTTTTGCACTTGTATTAGTGTGGAAAAACCACTTTTCGCACTTGCGTTAGTGTTGAAAAACCACTTTTCGCACTTGTGTTAGTGTTGAAAAACCACTTTTCGCACTTGTGTTGGTGCAGGAAGCCACTTTTGCACTTGTATTAGTGTGGAAAAAACACTTTTTGCACTTGTGATAGTGTTGAAAAACCACTTTTCGCACTTGTGTTAGTGTTGAAAAACCACTTTTCGCACTTGTGTTAGTGTTGAAAAACCACTTTTCGCACTTGTGTTAGTGTTGAAAAACCACTTTTCGCACTTGTGTTGGTGCAGGAAGCCACTTTTGCACTTGTATTAGTGTGGAAAAAACACTTTTTGCACTTGTGATAGTGTTGAAAAACCACTTTTCGCACTTGTGTTAGTGTTGAAAAACCACTTTTCGCACTTGTGTTGGTGCAGGAAACCACTTTTGCACTTGTATTAGTGTGGAAAACCACTTTTCGCACTTGTGTTAGTGTTGAAAAACCACTTTTCGCACTTGTGTTGGTGCAGGAAACCACTTTTGCACTTGTATTGGTGTGGAAAAAACACTTTTTGCACTTGTGATAGTGTTGAAAAACCATTTTTCGCACTTGTGTTAGTGTTGAAAAACCACTTTTCGCACTTGTGTTGGTGCAGGAAACCACTTTTGCACTTGTATTAGTGTGGAAAAAAACACTTTTTGCACTTGTGATAGTGTTGAAAAACCACTTTTCGCACTTGTGTTAGTGTTGAAAAACCACTTTTCGCACTTGTGTTAGTGTTGAAAAACCACTTTTCGCACTTGTGTTGGTGCAGGAAACCACTTTTGCACTTGTATTAGTGTGGAAAAAACACTTTTTGCACTTGTGATAGTGTTGAAAAACCACTTTTCGCACTTCTGTTAGTGTTGAAAAACCACTTTTCGCACTTGTGTTAGTGTTGAAAAAACACTTTTCGCACTTGTGTTGGTGTTGAAAAACCACTTTTCGCACTTGTGTTGGTGCAGGAAACCACTTTTGCACTTGTATTAGTGTGGAAAAAACACTTTTTGCACTTGTGATAGTGTTGAAAAACCACTTTTCGCACTTGTGTTGGTGCAGGAAACCACTTTTGCACTTGTATTAGTGTGGAAAAAATACTTCGCACTTGTGTTAGTGTTGAAAAACCACTTTTCGCACTTGTGTTAGTGTTGAAAAACCACTTTTTGCATTTGTGTTGGTGCAGGAAACCAC
The DNA here is from genome assembly GCF_964187855.1 of Myxine glutinosa. Classification (NCBI taxonomy): domain Eukaryota; kingdom Metazoa; phylum Chordata; class Myxini; order Myxiniformes; family Myxinidae; genus Myxine; species Myxine glutinosa. The sequence goes on from NW_027617407.1 coordinate 61,422, forward strand.
TTTTGCACTTGTATTAGTGTGGAAAAAACACTTTTTGCACTTGTGATAGTGTTGAAAAACCACTTTTCGCACTTGTGTTAGTGCTGAAAAACCACTTTTCGCACTTGTGTTGGTGCAGGAAACCACTTTTGCACTTGTATTAGTGTGGAAAAACCACTTTTCGCACTTGTGTTAGTGTTGAAAAACCACTTTTCGCACTTGTGTTAGTGTTGAAAAACCACTTTTCGCACTTGTGTTGGTGCAGGAAACCACTTTTGCATTTGTATTAGTGTGGGAAAACCACTTTTCGCACTTGTGTTAGTGTTGAAAAACCACTTTTCGCACTTGTGTTAGTGTTGAAAAACCACTTTTCGCACTTGTGTTGGTGCAGGAAACCACTTTTGCACTTGTATTAGTGTGGAAAAACCACTTTTCGCACTTGTGTTAGTGTTGAAAAACCACTTTTCGCACTTGTGTTGGTGCAGGAAACCACTTTTGCACTTGTATTAGTGTGGTAAAAACACTTTTTGCACTTGTGATAGTGTTGAAAAACCACTTTTCGCACTTGTGTTGGTGCAGGAAACCACTTTTGCACTTGTATTAGTGTGGAAAAAACACTTTTTGCACTTGTGATAGTGTTGAAAAACCACTTTTCACACTTGTGTTGGTGCAGGAAACCACTTTTGCACTTGTATTAGTGTGGTAAAAACACTTTTTGCACTTGTGATAGTGTTGAAAAACCACTTTTCGCACTTGTGTTGGTGCAGGAAACCACTTTTGCACTTGTATTAGTGTGGAAAAAACACTTTTTGCACTTGTGATAGTGTTGAAAAACCACTTTTCGCACTTGTGTTAGTGTTGAAAAACCACTTTTCGCACTTGTGTTAGTGTTGAAAAACCACTTTTCGCACTTGTGTTAGTGTTGAAAAACCACTTTTCGCACTTGTGTTGGTGCAGGAAACAACTTTTGCACTTGTATTAGTGTGGAAAAACCACTTTTCGCACTTGTGTTAGTGTTGAAAAACCACTTTTCGCACTTGTGTTAGTGTTGAAAAACCACTTTTCGCACTTGTGTTGGTGCAGGAAGCCACTTTTGCACTTGTATTAGTGTGGAAAAAACACTTTTTGCACTTGTGATAGTGTTGAAAAACCACTTTTCGCACTTGAGTTAGTGTTGAAAAACCACTTTTCGCACTTGTGTTAGTGTTGAAAAACCACTTTTCGCACTTGTGTTGGTGCAGGAAACCACTTTTGCACTTGTAATAGTGTGGAAAAAACACTTTTTGCACTTGTGATAGTGTTGAAAAACCACTTTTCGCACTTGTGTTAGTGTTTAAAAACCACTTTTTGCACTTGTGTTAGTGTTGAAAAACCACTTTTCGCACTTGTGTTGGTGCAGGAAACCACTTTTGCACTTGTATTAGTGTGGTAAAAACACTTTTTGCACTTGTGATAGTGTTGAAAAACCACTTTTCGCACTTGTGTTAGTGTTGAAAAACCAATTTTCGCACTTGTGTTGGTGCAGGAAACCACTTTTGCACTTGTATTAGTGTGGAAAAACCACTTTTCGCACTTGTGTTAGTGTTGAAAAACCACTTTTTGCACTTGTGTTAGTGCTGAAAAACCACTTTTCGCACTCGTGTTGGTGCAGGAAACCACTTTTGCACTTGTATTAGTGTGGAAAAACCACTTTTCGCACTTGTGTTAGTGTTGAAAAACCACTTTTCGCACTTTTGTTAGTGTTGAAAAACCACTTTTCGCACTTGTGTTGGTGCAGGAATCCACTTTTGCACTTGTATTAGTGTGGAAAAACCACTTTTCGCACTTGTGTTAGTGTTGAAAAACCACTTTTCGCACTTGTGTTGGTGCAGGAAACCACTTTTGCACTTGTATTAGTGTGGAAAAAACACTTTTTGCACTTGTGATAGTGTTGAAAAACCACTTTTCGCACTTGTGTTAGTGTTGAAAAACCACTTTTCGCACTTGTGTTGGTGCAGGAAACCACTTTTGCACATGTATTAGTGTGGAAAAAACACTTTTCGCACTTGTGTTAGTGTTGAAAAACCACTTTTCGCACTTGTGTTAGTGTTTAAAAACCAATTTTCGCACTTGTGTTAGTGTTGAAAAACCACTTTTCGCACTTGTGTTAGTGTTGAAAAACCACTTTTCGCACTTGTGTTGGTGCAGCAAACCACTTTTGCACTTGTATTAGTGTGGAAAAAACACTTTTCGCACTTTTGATAGTGTTGAAAAACCACTTTTCGCACTTGTGTTAGTGTTGAAAAACCACTTTTCGCACTTGTGTTGGTGCAGGAAACCACTTTTGCACTTGTATTAGTGTGGAAAAACCACTTTTCGCACTTGTGTTAGTGTTGAAAAACCACTTTTCGCACTTGTGTTAGTGTTGAAAAACCACTTTTCGCACTTGTGTTGGTGCAGGAAACCACTTTTGCACTTGTATTAGTGTGGAAAAACCACTTTTCGCACTTGTGTTAGTGTTGAAAAACCACTTTTCGCACTTGTGTTAGTGTTGAAAAACCACTTTTCACACTTGTGTTAGTGTTGAAAAACCACTTTTCGCACTTGTGTTGGTGCAGGAAACCACTTTTGCACTTGTATTAGTGTGGAAAAAACACTTTTCGCACTTGTGTTAGTGTTGAAAAACCACTTTTCGCACTTGTGTTAGTGTTGAAAAACCACTTTTCGCACTTGTGTTGGTGCAGGAAACCACTTTTGCACTTGTATTGGTGTGGAAAAAACACTTTTTGCACTTGTGATAGTGTTGAAAAACCATTTTTCGCACTTGTGTTAGTGTTGAAAAACCACTTTTCGCACTTGTGTTGGTGCAGGAAACCACTTTTGCACTTGTATTAGTGTGGTAAAAACACTTTTTGCACTTGTGATAGTGTTGAAAAACCACTTTTCGCACTTGTGTTCATGTTGAAAAACCACTTTTCGCACTTGTGTTGGTGCAGGAAACCACTTTTGCACTTGTATTAGTGTGGGAAAACCACTTTTCGCACTTGTGTTAGTGTTGAAAAACCACTTTTCGCACTTGTGTTAGTGTTGAAAAACCACTTTTCGCACTTGTGTTGGTGCAGGAAACCACTTTTGCACTTGTATTAGTGTGCAAAAACACTTTTCGCACTTGTGTTAGTGTTGAAAAACCACTTTTCGCACTTGTGTTAGTGTTGAAAAAACACTTTTCGCACTTGTGTTGGTGCAGGAAACCACTTTTGCACTTGTATTAGTGTGGAAAAAAACACTTTTTGCACTTGTGATAGTGTTGAAAAACCACTTTTCGCACTTGTGTTAGTGTTGAAAAACCACTTTTCGCACTTGTGTTGGTGCAGGAAACCACTTTTGCACTTGTATTAGTGTGGTAAAAACACTTTTTGCACTTGTGATAGTGTTGAAAAACCACTTTTTGCACTTGTGTTAGTGTTGAAAAACCACTTTTCGCACTTGTGTTAGTGTTGAAAAACCACTTTTCGCACTTGTGTTGGTGCAGGAAACCACTTTTGCACTTGTATTAGTGTGGAAAAAACACTTTTTGCACTTGTGATAGTGTTGAAAAACCACTTTTCGCACTTGTGTTAGTGTTGAAAAACCACTTTTCGCACTTGTGTTAGTGTTGAAAAACCACTTTTCGCACTTGTGTTAGTGTAGAAAAACCACTTTTCGCACTTGTGTTGGTGCAGGAAGCCACTTTTGCACTTGTATTAGTGTGGAAAAACCACTTTTCGCACTTGCGTTAGTGTTGAAAAACCACTTTTCGCACTTGTGTTAGTGTTGAAAAACCACTTTTCGCACTTGTGTTGGTGCAGGAAGCCACTTTTGCACTTGTATTAGTGTGGAAAAAACACTTTTTGCACTTGTGATAGTGTTGAAAAACCACTTTTCGCACTTGTGTTAGTGTTGAAAAACCACTTTTCGCACTTGTGTTAGTGTTGAAAAACCACTTTTCGCACTTGTGTTAGTGTTGAAAAACCACTTTTCGCACTTGTGTTGGTGCAGGAAGCCACTTTTGCACTTGTATTAGTGTGGAAAAAACACTTTTTGCACTTGTGATAGTGTTGAAAAACCACTTTTCGCACTTGTGTTAGTGTTGAAAAACCACTTTTCGCACTTGTGTTGGTGCAGGAAACCACTTTTGCACTTGTATTAGTGTGGAAAACCACTTTTCGCACTTGTGTTAGTGTTGAAAAACCACTTTTCGCACTTGTGTTGGTGCAGGAAACCACTTTTGCACTTGTATTGGTGTGGAAAAAACACTTTTTGCACTTGTGATAGTGTTGAAAAACCATTTTTCGCACTTGTGTTAGTGTTGAAAAACCACTTTTCGCACTTGTGTTAGTGTTGAAAAACCACTTTTCGCACTTGTGTTGGTGCAGGAAGCCACTTTTGCACTTGTATTAGTGTGGAAAAAACACTTTTTGCACTTGTGATAGTGTTGAAAAAACCACTTTTCGCACTTGTGTTAGTGTTGAAAAACCACTTTTCGCACTTGTGTTAGTGTTGAAAAACCACTTTTCGCACTTGTGTTGGTGCAGGAAACCACTTTTGCACTTGTATTAGTGTGGAAAAAACACTTTTTGCACTTGTGATAGTGTTGAAAAACCACTTTTCGCACTTCTGTTAGTGTTGAAAAACCACTTTTCGCACTTGTGTTAGTGTTGAAAAAACACTTTTCGCACTTGTGTTGGTGTTGAAAAACCACTTTTCGCACTTGTGTTGGTGCAGGAAACCACTTTTGCACTTGTATTAGTGTGGAAAAAACACTTTTTGCACTTGTGATATTGTTGAAAAACCACTTTTCGCACTTGTGTTGGTGCAGGAAACCACTTTTGCACTTGTATTAGTGTGGAAAAAATACTTCGCACTTGTGTTAGTGTTGAAAAACCACTTTTTGCACTTGTGTTAGTGTTGAAAAACCACTTTTTGCATTTGTGTTGGTGCAGGAAACCACTTTGGCACTTGTATTAGTGTGGAAAAAACACTTTTTGCACTTGTGATAGTGTTGAAAAACCACTTTTCGCACTTGTGTTAGTGCTGAAAAACCACTTTTCGCACTTGTGTTGGTGCAGGAAACCACTTTTGCACTTGTATTAGTGTGGAAAAACCACTTTTTGCACTTGTGTTAGTGTTGAAAAACCACTTTTCGCACTTGTGTTAGTGTTGAAAAACCACTTTTCGCACTTGTGTTGGTGCAGGAAACCACTTTTGCATTTGTATTAGTGTGGGAAAACCACTTTTCGCACTTGTGTTAGTGTTGAAAAACCACTTTTCGCACTTGTGTTAGTGTTGAAAAACCACTTTTCGCACTTGTGTTGGTGCAGGAAACCACTTTTGCACTTGTATTAGTGTGGAAAAACCACTTTTCGCACTTGTGTTAGTGTTGAAAAACCACTTTTCGCACTTGTGTTAGTGTTGAAAAACCACTTTTCGCAGTTGTGTTGGTGCAGGAAACCACTTTTGCACTTGTATTAGTGTGGAAAAAACACTTTTCACACTTGTGTTAGTGTTGAAAAACCACTTTTCGCACTTGTGTTGGTGCAGGAAACCACTTTTGCACTTGTATTGGTGTGGAAAAAACACTTTTTGCACTTGTGATAGTGTTGAAAAACCATTTTTCGCACTTGTGTTAGTGTTGAAAAACCACTTTTCGCACTTGTGTTGGTGCAAGAAACCACTTTTGCACTTGTATTAGTGTGGTAAAAACACTTTTTGCACTTGTGATAGTGTTGAAAAATCACTTTTCGCACTTGTGTTAGTGTTGAAAAACCACTTTTCGCACTTGTGTTGGTGCAGGAAACAACTTTTGCACTTGTATTAGTGTGGAAAAAACCACTTTTCGCACTTGTGTTAGTGTTGAAAAACCACTTTTCGCACTTGTGTTAGTGTTGAAAAACCACTTTTCGCACTTGTGTTGGTGCAGGAAACCACTTTTGCACTTGTATTAGTGTGGAAAAAACACTTTTTGCACTTGTGATAGTGTTGAAAAACCACTTTTCGCACTTGTGTTAGTGTTGAAAAACCACTTTTCACACTTGTGTTAGTGTTGAAAAACCACTTTTCGCACTTGTGTTGGTGCAGGAAACCACTTTTGCACTTGTAGCAGTGTGGAAAAAACACTTTTTGCACTTGTGATAGTGTTGAAAAACCACTTTTCGCACTTGTGTTGGTGCAGGAAACCACTTTTGCACTTGTAGTAGTGTGGAAAAAACACTTTTTGCACTTGTGATAGTGTTGAAAAACCACTTTTCGCACTTCTGTTAGTGTTGAAAAACCACTTTTCGCACTTGTGTTAGTGTTGAAAAACCACTTTTCGCACTTGTGTTGGTGTAGAAAAACCACTTTTCGCACTTGTGTTGGTGCAGGAAGCCACTTTTGCACTTGTATTAGTGTGGAAAAACCACTTTTCGCACTTGCGTTAGTGTTGAAAAACCACTTTTCGCACTTGTGTTAGTGTTGAAAAACCACTTTTCGCACTTGTGTTGGTGCAGGAAGCCACTTTTGCACTTGTATTAGTGTGGAAAAAACACTTTTTGCACTTGTGATAGTGTTGAAAAACCACTTTTCGCACTTGTGTTAGTGTGGAAAAACCACTTTTCGCACTTGTGTTAGTGTTGAAAAACCACTTTTCGCACTTGTGTTAGTGTTGAAAAACCACTTTTCGCACTTGTGTTGGTGCAGGAAGCCACTTTTGCACTTGTATTAGTGTGGAAAAAACACTTTTTGCACTTGTGATAGTGTTGAAAAACCACTTTTCGCACTTGTGTTAGTGTTGAAAAACCACTTTTCGCACTTGTGTTGGTGCAGGAAACCACTTTTGCACTTGTATTAGTGTGGAAAACCACTTTTCGCACTTGTGTTAGTGTTGAAAAACCACTTTTCGCACTTGTGTTGGTGCAGGAAACCACTTTTGCACTTGTATTGGTGTGGAAAAAACACTTTTTGCACTTGTGATAGTGTTGAAAAACCATTTTTCGCACTTGTGTTAGTGTTGAAAAACCACTTTTCGCACTTGTGTTGGTGCAGGAAACCACTTTTGCACTTGTATTAGTGTGGAAAAAACACTTTTTGCACTTGTGATAGTGTTGAAAAACCACTTTTCGCACTTGTGTTAGTGTTGAAAAACCACTTTTCGCACTTGTGTTAGTGTTGAAAAACCACTTTTCGCACTTGTGTTGGTGCAGGAAACCACTTTTGCACTTGTATTAGTGTGGAAAAAACACTTTTTGCACTTGTGATAGTGTTGAAAAACCACTTTTCGCACTTCTGTTAGTGTTGAAAAACCACTTTTCGCACTTGTGTTAGTGTTGAAAAAACACTTTTCGCACTTGTGTTGGTGTTGAAAAACCACTTTTCGCACTTGTGTTGGTGCAGGAAACCACTTTTGCACTTGTATTAGTGTGGAAAAAACACTTTTTGCACTTGTGATAGTGTTGAAAAACCACTTTTCGCACTTGTGTTGGTGCAGGAAACCACTTTTGCACTTGTATTAGTGTGGAAAAAATACTTCGCACTTGTGTTAGTGTTGAAAAACCACTTTTCGCACTTGTGTTAGTGTTGAAAAACCACTTTTTGCATTTGTGTTGGTGCAGGAAACCACTTTTGCACTTGTATTAGTGTGGAAAAAACACTTTTTGCACTTGTGATAGTGTTGAAAAACCACTTTTCGCACTTGTGTTAGTGCTGAAAAACCACTTTTCGCACTTGTGTTGGTGCAGGAAACCACTTTTGCACTTGTATTAGTGTGGAAAAACCACTTTTCGCACTTGTGTTAGTGTTGAAAAACCACTTTTCGCACTTGTGTTAGTGTTGAAAAACCACTTTTCGCACTTGTGTTGGTGCAGGAAACCACTTTTGCATTTGTATTAGTGTGGGAAAACCACTTTTCGCACTTGTGTTAGTGTTGAAAAACCACTTTTCGCACTTGTGTTAGTGTTGAAAAACCACTTTTCGCACTTGTGTTGGTGTAGGAAACCACTTTTGCACTTGTATTAGTGTGGAAAAACCACTTTTCGCACTTGTGTTAGTGTTGAAAAACCACTTTTCGCACTTGTGTTAGTGTTGAAAAACCACTTTTCGCACTTGTGTTGGTGCAGGAAACCACTTTTGCACTTGTATTAGTGTGGAAAAAACACTTTTCACACTTGTGTTAGTGTTGAAAAACCACTTTTCGCACTTGTGTTGGTGCAGGAAACCACTTTTGCACTTGTATTGGTGTGGAAAAAACACTTTTTGCACTTGTGATAGTGTTGAAAAACCATTTTTCGCACTTGTGTTAGTGTTGAAAAACCACTTTTCGCACTTGTGTTGGTGCAAGAAACCACTTTTGCACTTGTATTAGTGTGGTAAAAACACTTTTTGCACTTGTGATAGTGTTGAAAAATCACTTTTCGCACTTGTGTTAGTGTTGAAAAACCACTTTTCGCACTTGTGTTGGTGCAGGAAACAACTTTTGCACTTGTATTAGTGTGGAAAAAACCACTTTTCGCACTTGTGTTAGTGTTGAAAAACCACTTTTCGCACTTGTGTTAGTGTTGAAAAACCACTTTTCGCACTTGTGTTGGTGCAGGAAACCACTTTTGCACTTGTATTAGTGTGGAAAAAACACTTTTTGCACTTGTGATAGTGTTGAAAAACCACTTTTCGCACTTGTGTTCGTGTTGAAAAACCACTTTTCGCACTTGTGTTGGTGCAGGAAACCACTTTTGCACTTGTATTAGTGTGGGAAAACCACTTTTTGCACTTGTGTTAGTGTTGAAAAACCACTTTTCGCACTTGTGTTAGTGTTGAAAAACCACTTTTCGCACTTGTGTTGGTGCAGGAAACCACTTTTGCACTTGTATTGGTGTGCAAAAACACTTTTCGCACTTGTGTTAGTGTTGAAAAACCACTTTTCGCACTTGTGTTAGTGTTGAAAAACCACTGTTCGCACTTGTGTTGGTGCAGGAAACCACTTTTGCACTTGTATTAGTGTGGAAAAAACACTTTTTGCACTTGTGATAGTGTTGAAAAACCACTTTTCGCACTTGTGTTAGTGTTGAAAAACCACTTTTCGCACTTGTGTTGGTGCAGGAAACCACTTTTGCACTTGTATTAGTGTGGTAAAAACACTTTTTGCACTTGTGATAGTGTTGAAAAACCACTTTTTGCACTTGTGTTAGTGTTGAAAAACCACTTTTCGCACTTGTGTTAGTGTTGAAAAACCACTTTTCGCACTTGTGTTGGTGCAGGAAACCACTTTTGCACTTGTATTAGTGTGGAAAAAACACTTTTCGCACTTGTGTTAGTGTTGAAAAACCACATTTCGCACTTGTGTTGGTGCAGGAAACCACTTTTGCACTTGTATTAGTGTGGAAAAAACACTTTTTGCACTTGTGATAGTGTTGAAAAACCACTTTTCGCACTTGTGTTAGTGTTGAAAAACCACTTTTCGCACTTGTGTTAGTGTTGAAAAACCATTTTTCGCACTTGTGTTGGTGCAGGAAACCACTTGTGCTCTTGTATTAGTGTGGTAAAAACACTTTTTACACTTGTGATAGTGTTGAAAAACCACTTTTCGCACTTGTGTTAGTGTTGAAAAACCACTTTTCGCACTTGTGTTGGTGCAGGAAACCACTTTTGCACTTGTATTAGTGTGGAAAAACCACTTTTCGCACTTGTGTTAGTGTTGAAAAACCACTTTTCGCACTTGTGTTAGTGTTGAAAAACCACTTTTCGCACTTGTGTTGGTGCAGGAAACCACTTTTGCACTTGTATTAGTGTGGAAAAACCACTTTTCGCACTTGTGTTAGTGTTGAAAAACCACTTTTCGCACTTGTGTTAGTGTTGAAAAACCACTTTTCACACTTGTGTTAGTGTTGAAAAACCACTTTTCGCACTTGTGTTGGTGCAGGAAACCACTTTTGCACTTGTATTAGTGTGGAAAAAACACTTTTACGCACTTGTGTTAGTGTTGAAAAACCACTTTTCGCACTTGTGTTAGTGTTGAAAAACCACTTTTCGCACTTGTGTTGGTGCAGGAAACCACTTTTGCACTTGTATTGGTGTGGAAAAAACACTTTTTGCACTTGTGATAGTGTTGAAAAACCATTTTTCGCACTTGTGTTAGTGTTGAAGAACCACTTTTCGCACTTGTGTTGGTGCAGGAAACCACTTTTGCACTTGTATTAGTGTGGTAAAAACACTTTTTGCACTTGTGATAGTGTTGAAAAACCACTTTTCGCACTTGTGTTCGTGTTGAAAAACCACTTTTCGCACTTGTGTTGGTGCAGGAAACCACTTTTGCACTTGTATTAGTGTGGGAAAACCACTTTTCGCACTTGTGTTAGTGTTGAAAAACCACTTTTCGCACTTGTGTTAGTGTTGAAAAACCACTTTTCGCACTTGTGTTGGTGCAGGAAACCACTTTTGCACTTGTATTAGTGTGCAAAAACACTTTTCGCACTTGTGTTAGTGTTGAAAAACCACTTTTCGCACTTGTGTTAGTGTTGAAAAACCACTTTTCGCACTTGTGTTGGTGCAGGAAACCACTTTTGCACTTGTATTAGTGTGGAAAAAACACTTTTTGCACTTGTGATAGTGTTGAAAAACCACTTTTCGCACTTGTGTTAGTGTTGAAAAACCACTTTTCGCACTTGTGTTGGTGCAGGAAACCACTTTTGCACTTGTATTAGTGTGGTAAAAACACTTTTTGCACTTGTGATAGTGTTGAAAAACCACTTTTTGCACTTGTGTTAGTGTTGAAAAACCACTTTTCGCACTTGTGTTAGTGTTGAAAAACCACTTTTCGCACTTGTGTTGGTGCAGGAAACCACTTTTGCACTTGTATTAGTGTGGAAAAAACACTTTTTGCACTTGTGATAGTGTTGAAAAACCACTTTTCGCACTTGTGTTAGTGTTGAAAAACCACTTTTCACACTTGTGTTAGTGTTGAAAAACCACTTTTCGCACTTGTGTTAGTGTAGAAAAACCACTTTTCGCACTTGTGTTGGTGCAGGAAGCCACTTTTGCACTTGTATTAGTGTGGAAAAACCACTTTTCGCACTTGCGTTAGTGTTGAAAAACCACTTTTCGCACTTGTGTTAGTGTTGAAAAACCACTTTTCGCACTTGTGTTGGTGCAGGAAGCCACTTTTGCACTTGTATTAGTGTGGAAAAAACACTTTTTGCACTTGTGATAGTGTTGAAAAACCACTTTTCGCACTTGTGTTAGTGTTGAAAAACCACTTTTCGCACTTGTGTTAGTGTTGAAAAACCACTTTTCGCACTTGTGTTAGTGTTGAAAAACCACTTTTCGCACTTGTGTTGGTGCAGGAAGCCACTTTTGCACTTGTATTAGTGTGGAAAAAACACTTTTTGCACTTGTGATAGTGTTGAAAAACCACTTTTGGCACTTGTGTTAGTGTTGAAAAACCACTTTTCGCACTTGTGTTGGTGCAGGAAACCACTTTTGCACTTGTATTAGTGTGGAAAACCACTTTTCGCACTTGTGTTAGTGTTGAAAAACCACTTTTCGCACTTGTGTTGGTGCAGGAAACCACTTTTGCACTTGTATTGGTGTGGAAAAAACACTTTTTGCACTTGTGATAGTGTTGAAAAACCATTTTTCGCACTTGTGTTAGTGTTGAAAAACCACTTTTCGCACTTGTGTTGGTGCAGGAAACCACTTTTGCACTTGTATTAGTGTGGAAAAAACACTTTTTGCACTTGTGATAGTGTTGAAAAACCACTTTTCGCACTTGTGTTAGTGTTGAAAAACCACTTTTCGCACTTGTGTTAGTGTTGAAAAACCACTTTTCGCACTTGTGTTGGTGCAGGAAACCACTTTTGCACTTGTATTAGTGTGGAAAAAACACTTTTTGCACTTGTGATAGTGTTGAAAAACCACTTTTCGCACTTCTGTTAGTGTTGAAAAACCACTTTTCGCACTTGTGTTAGTGTTGAAAAAACACTTTTCGCACTTGTGTTGGTGTTGAAAAACCACTTTTCGCACTTGTGTTGGTGCAGGAAACCACTTTTGCACTTGTATTAGTGTGGAAAAAACACTTTTTGCACTTGTGATAGTGTTGAAAAACCACTTTTCGCACTTGTGTTGGTGCAGGAAACCACTTTTGCACTTGTATTAGTGTGGAAAAAATACTTCGCACTTGTGTTAGTGTTGAAAAACCACTTTTCGCACTTGTGTTAGTGTTGAAAAACCACTTTTTGCATTTGTGTTGGTGCAGGAAACCACTTTTGCACTTGTATTAGTGTGGAAAAAACACTTTTTGCACTTGTGATAGTGTTGAAAAACCACTTTTCGCACTTGTGTTAGTGCTGAAAAACCACTTTTCGCACTTGTGTTGGTGCAGGAAACCACTTTTGCACTTGTATTAGTGTGGAAAAACCACTTTTCGCACTTGTGTTAGTGTTGAAAAACCACTTTTCGCACTTGTGTTAGTGTTGAAAAACCACTTTTCGCACTTGTGTTGGTGCAGGAAACCACTTTTGCATTTGTATTAGTGTGGGAAAACCACTTTTCGCACTTGTGTTAGTGTTGAAAAACCACTTTTCGCACTTGTGTTAGTGTTGAAAAACCACTTTTCGCACTTGTGTTGGTGCAGGAAACCACTTTTGCACTTGTATTAGTGTGGAAAAACCACTTTTCGCACTTGTGTTAGTGTTGAAAAACCACTTTTCGCACTTGTGTTAGTGTTGAAAAACCACTTTTCGCACTTGTGTTGGTGCAGGAAACCACTTTTGCACTTGTATTAGTGTGGAAAAAACACTTTTTGCACTTGTGATAGTGTTGAAAAACCACTTTTCGCACTTGTGTTGGTGCAGGAAACCACTTTTGCACTTGTATTAGTGTGGTAAAAACACTTTTTGCACTTGTGATAGTGTTGAAAAACCACTTTTCGCACTTGTGTTGGTGCAGGAAACCACTTTTGCACTTGTATTAGTGTGGAAAAAACACTTTTTGCACTTGTGATAGTGTTGAAAAACCACTTTTCGCACTTATGTTAGTGTTGAAAAACCACTTTTCGCACTTGTGTTAGTGTTGAAAAACCACTTTTCGCACTTGTGTTAGTGTTGAAAAACCACTTTTCGCACTTGTGTTGGTGCAGGAAACAACTTTTGCACTTGTATTAGTGTGGAAAAACCACTTTTCGCACTTGTGTTAGTGTTGAAAAACCACTTTTCGCACTTGTGTTAGTGTTGAAAAACCACTTTTCGCACTTGTGTTGGTGCAGGAAGCCACTTTTGCACTTGTATTAGTGTGGAAAAAACACTTTTTGCACTTGTGATAGTGTTGAAAAACCACTTTTCGCACTTGAGTTAGTGTTGAAAAACCACTTTTCGCACTTGTGTTAGTGTTGAAAAACCACTTTTCGCACTTGTGTTGGTGCAGGAAACCACTTTTGCACTTGTAATAGTGTGGAAAAAACACTTTTTGCACTTGTGATAGTGTTGAAAAACCACTTTTCGCACTTGTGTTAGTGTTGAAAAACCACTTTTTGCACTTGTGTTAGTGTTGAAAAACCACTTTTCGCACTTGTGTTAGTGTTGAAAAACCACTTTTCGCACTTGTGTTAGTGTTGAAAAACCACTTTTCGCACTTGTGTTAGTGTTGAAAAACCACTTTTCGCACTTGTGTTGGTGCAGGAAACCACTTTTGCACTTGTATTAGTGTGGAAAAAACACTTTTTGCACTTGTGATAGTGTTGAAAAACCACTTTTCGCACTTCTGTTAGTGTTGAAAAACCACTTTTCGCACTTGTGTTAGTGTTGAAAAAACACTTTTCGCACTTGTGTTGGTGTTGAAAAACCACTTTTCGCACTTGTGTTGGTGCAGGAAACCACTTTTGCACTTGTATTAGTGTGGAAAAAACACTTTTTGCACTTGTGATAGTGTTGAAAAACCACTTTTCGCACTTGTGTTGGTGCAGGAAACCACTTTTGCACTTGTATTAGTGTGGAAAAAATACTTCGCACTTGTGTTAGTGTTGAAAAACCACTTTTCGCACTTGTGTTAGTGTTGAAAAACCACTTTTTGCATTTGTGTTGGTGCAGGAAACCACTTTTGCACTTGTATTAGTGTGGAAAAAACACTTTTTGCACTTGTGATAGTGTTGAAAAACCACTTTTCGCACTTGTGTTAGTGCTGAAAAACCACTTTTCGCACTTGTGTTGGTGCAGGAAACCACTTTTGCACTTGTATTAGTGTGGAAAAACCACTTTTCGCACTTGTGTTAGTGTTGAAAAACCACTTTTCGCACTTGTGTTAGTGTTGAAAAACCACTTTTCGCACTTGTGTTGGTGCAGGAAACCACTTTTGCATTTGTATTAGTGTGGGAAAACCACTTTTCGCACTTGTGTTAGTGTTGAAAAACCACTTTTCGCACTTGTGTTAGTGTTGAAAAACCACTTTTCGCACTTGTGTTGGTGCAGGAAACCACTTTTGCACTTGTATTAGTGTGGAAAAACCACTTTTCGCACTTGTGTTAGTGTTGAAAAACCACTTTTCGCACTTGTGTTAGTGTTGAAAAACCACTTTTCGCACTTGTGTTGGTGCAGGAAACCACTTTTGCACTTGTATTAGTGTGGAAAAAACACTTTTTGCACTTGTGATAGTGTTGAAAAACCACTTTTCGCACTTGTGTTGGTGCAGGAAACCACTTTTGCACTTGTATTAGTGTGGTAAAAACACTTTTTGCACTTGTGATAGTGTTGAAAAACCACTTTTCGCACTTGTGTTGGTGCAGGAAACCACTTTTGCACTTGTATTAGTGTGGAAAAAACACTTTTTGCACTTGTGATAGTGTTGAAAAACCACTTTTCGCACTTATGTTAGTGTTGAAAAACCACTTTTCGCACTTGTGTTAGTGTTGAAAAACCACTTTTCGCACTTGTGTTAGTGTTGAAAAACCACTTTTCGCACTTGTGTTGGTGCAGGAAACAACTTTTGCACTTGTATTAGTGTGGAAAAACCACTTTTCGCACTTGTGTTAGTGTTGAAAAACCACTTTTCGCACTTGTGTTAGTGTTGAAAAACCACTTTTCGCACTTGTGTTGGTGCAGGAAGCCACTTTTGCACTTGTATTAGTGTGGAAAAAACACTTTTTGCACTTGTGATAGTGTTGAAAAACCACTTTTCGCACTTGAGTTAGTGTTGAAAAACCACTTTTCGCACTTGTGTTAGTGTTGAAAAACCACTTTTCGCACTTGTGTTGGTGCAGGAAACCACTTTTGCACTTGTAATAGTGTGGAAAAAACACTTTTTGCACTTGTGATAGTGTTGAAAAACCACTTTTCGCACTTGTGTTAGTGTTGAAAAACCACTTTTTGCACTTGTGTTAGTGTTGAAAAACCACTTTTCGCACTTGTGTTGGTGCAGGAAACCACTTTTGCACTTGTATTAGTGTGGTAAAAACACTTTTTGCACTTGTGATAGTGTTGAAAAACCACTTTTCGCACTTGTGTTAGTGTTGAAAAACCACTTTTCGCACTTGTGTTGGTGCAGGAAACCACTTTTGCACTTGTATTAGTGTGGAAAAACCACTTTTCGCACTTGTGTTAGTGTTGAAAAACCACTTTTTGCACTTGTGTTAGTGCTGAAAAACCACTTTTCGCACTCGTGTTGGTGCAGGAAACCACTTTTGCACTTGTATTAGTGTGGAAAAACCACTTTTCGCACTTGTGTTAGTGTTGAAAAACCACTTTTCGCACTTTTGTTAGTGTTGAAAAACCACTTTTCGCACTTGTGTTGGTGCAGGAATCCACTTTTGCACTTGTATTAGTGTGGAAAAACCACTTTTCGCACTTGTGTTAGTGTTGAAAAACCACTTTTCGCACTTGTGTTGGTGCAGGAAACCACTTTTGCACTTGTATTAGTGTGGAAAAAACACTTTTTGCACTTGTGATAGTGTTGAAAAACCACTTTTCGCACTTGTGTTAGTGTTGAAAAACCACTTTTCGCACTTGTGTTGGTGCAGGAAACCACTTTTGCACATGTATTAGTGTGGAAAAAACACTTTTCGCACTTGTGTTAGTGTTGAAAAACCACTTTTCGCACTTGTGTTAGTGTTTAAAAACCAATTTTCGCACTTGTGTTAGTGTTGAAAAACCACTTTTCGCACTTGTGTTAGTGTTGAAAAACCACTTTTCGCACTTGTGTTGGTGCAGGAAACCACTTTTGCACTTGTATTAGTGTGGAAAAAACACTTTTCGCACTTTTGATAGTGTTGAAAAACCACTTTTCGCACTTGTGTTAGTGTTGAAAAACCACTTTTCGCACTTGTGTTGGTGCAGGAAACCACTTTTGCACTTGTATTAGTGTGGAAAAACCACTTTTCGCACTTGTGTTAGTGTTGAAAAACCACTTTTCGCACTTGTGTTAGTGTTGAAAAACCACTTTTCGCACTTGTGTTGGTGCAGGAAACCACTTTTGCACTTGTATTAGTGTGGAAAAACCACTTTTCGCACTTGTGTTAGTGTTGAAAAACCACTTTTCGCACTTGTGTTAGTGTTGAAAAACCACTTTTCACACTTGTGTTAGTGTTGAAAAACCACTTTTCGCACTTGTGTTGGTGCAGGAAACCACTTTTGCACTTGTATTAGTGTGGAAAAAATACTTTTCGCACTTGTGTTAGTGTTGAAAAACCACTTTTCGCACTTGTGTTAGTGTTGAAAAACCACTTTTCGCACTTGTGTTGGTGCAGGAAACCACTTTTGCACTTGTATTGGTGTGGAAAAAACACTTTTTGCACTTGTGATAGTGTTGAAAAACCATTTTTCGCACTTGTGTTAGTGTTGAAAAACCACTTTTCGCACTTGTGTTGGTGCAGGAAACCACTTTTGCACTTGTATTAGTGTGGTAAAAACACTTTTTGCACTTGTGATAGTGTTGAAAAACCACTTTTCGCACTTGTGTTCGTGTTGAAAAACCACTTTTCGCACTTGTGTTGGTGCAGGAAACCACTTTTGCACTTGTATTAGTGTGGGAAAACCACTTTTCGCACTTGTGTTAGTGTTGAAAAACCACTTTTCGCACTTGTGTTAGTGTTGAAAAACCACTTTTCGCACTTGTGTTGGTGCAGGAAACCACTTTTGCACTTGTATTAGTGTGCAAAAACACTTTTCGCACTTCTGTTAGTGTTGAAAAACCACTTTTCGCACTTGTGTTAGGGTTGAAAAACCACTTTTCGCACTTGTGTTGGTGCAGGAAACCACTTTTGCACTTGTATTAGTGTGGAAAAAACACTTTTTGCACTTGTGATAGTGTTGAAAAACCACTTTTCGCACTTGTGTTAGTGTTGAAAAACCACTTTTCGCACTTGTGTTGGTGCAGGAAACCACTTTTGCACTTGTATTAGTGTGGTAAAAACACTTTTTGCACTTGTGATATTGTTGAAAAACCACTTTTTGCACTTGTGTTAGTGTTGAAAAACCACTTTTCGCACTTGTGTTAGTGTTGAAAAACCACTTTTCGCACTTGTGTTAGTGTTGAAAAACCACTTTTCGCACTTGTGTTAGTGTAGAAAAACCACTTTTCGCACTTGTGTTGGTGCAGGAAGCCACTTTTGCACTTGTATTAGTGTGGAAAAACCACTTTTCGCACTTGCGTTAGTGTTGAAAAACCACTTTTCGCACTTGTGTTAGTGTTGAAAAACCACTTTTCGCACTTGTGTTGGTGCAGGAAGCCACTTTTGCACTTGTATTAGTGTGGAAAAAACACTTTTTGCACTTGTGATAGTGTTGAAAAACCACTTTTCGCACTTGTGTTAGTGTGGAAAAACCACTTTTCGCACTTGTGTTAGTGTTGAAAAACCACTTTTCGCACTTGTGTTAGTGTTGAAAAACCACTTTTCGCACTTGTGTTGGTGCAGGAAGCCACTTTTGCACTTGTATTAGTGTGGAAAAAACACTTTTTGCACTTGTGATAGTGTTGAAAAACCACTTTTCGCACTTGTGTTAGTGTTGAAAAACCACTTTTCGCACTTGTGTTGGTGCAGGAAACCACTTTTGCACTTGTATTAGTGTGGAAAACCACTTTTCGCACTTGTGTTAGTGTTGAAAAACCACTTTTCGCACTTGTGTTGGTGCAGGAAACCACTTTTGCACTTGTATTGGTGTGGAAAAAACACTTTTTGCACTTGTGATAGTGTTGAAAAACCATTTTTCGCACTTGTGTTAGTGTTGAAAAACCACTTTTCGCACTTGTGTTGGTGCAGGAAACCACTTTTGCACTTGTATTAGTGTGGAAAAAACACTTTTTGCACTTGTGATAGTGTTGAAAAACCACTTTTCGCACTTGTGTTAGTGTTGAAAAACCACTTTTCGCACTTGTGTTAGTGTTGAAAAACCACTTTTCGCACTTGTGTTGGTGCAGGAAACCACTTTTGCACTTGTATTAGTGTGGAAAAAACACTTTTTGCACTTGTGATAGTGTTGAAAAACCACTTTTCGCACTTCTGTTAGTGTTGAAAAACCACTTTTCGCACTTGTGTTAGTGTTGAAAAAACACTTTTCGCACTTGTGTTGGTGTTGAAAAACCACTTTTCGCACTTGTGTTGGTGCAGGAAACCACTTTTGCACTTGTATTAGTGTGGAAAAAACACTTTTTGCACTTGTGATAGTGTTGAAAAACCACTTTTCGCACTTGTGTTGGTGCAGGAAACCACTTTTGCACTTGTATTAGTGTGGAAAAAATACTTCGCACTTGTGTTAGTGTTGAAAAACCACTTTTCGCACTTGTGTTAGTGTTGAAAAACCACTTTTTGCATTTGTGTTGGTGCAGGAAACCACTTTTGCACTTGTATTAGTGTGGAAAAAACACTTTTTGCACTTGTGATAGTGTTGAAAAACCACTTTTCGCACTTGTGTTAGTGCTGAAAAACCACTTTTCGCACTTGTGTTGGTGCAGGAAACCACTTTTGCACTTGTATTAGTGTGGAAAAACCACTTTTCGCACTTGTGTTAGTGTTGAAAAACCACTTTTCGCACTTGTGTTAGTGTTGAAAAACCACTTTTCGCACTTGTGTTGGTGCAGGAAACCACTTTTGCATTTGTATTAGTGTGGGAAAACCACTTTTCGCACTTGTGTTAGTGTTGAAAAACCACTTTTCGCACTTGTGTTAGTGTTGAAAAACCACTTTTCGCACTTGTGTTGGTGTAGGAAACCACTTTTGCACTTGTATTAGTGTGGAAAAACCACTTTTCGCACTTGTGTTAGTGTTGAAAAACCACTTTTCGCACTTGTGTTAGTGTTGAAAAACCACTTTTCGCACTTGTGTTGGTGCAGGAAACCACTTTTGCACTTGTATTAGTGTGGAAAAAACACTTTTCACACTTGTGTTAGTGTTGAAAAACCACTTTTCGCACTTGTGTTGGTGCAGGAAACCACTTTTGCACTTGTATTGGTGTGGAAAAAACACTTTTTGCACTTGTGATAGTGTTGAAAAACCATTTTTCGCACTTGTGTTAGTGTTGAAAAACCACTTTTCGCACTTGTGTTGGTGCAAGAAACCACTTTTGCACTTGTATTAGTGTGGTAAAAACACTTTTTGCACTTGTGATAGTGTTGAAAAATCACTTTTCGCACTTGTGTTAGTGTTGAAAAACCACTTTTCGCACTTGTGTTGGTGCAGGAAACAACTTTTGCACTTGTATTAGTTGTTGAAAAACCACTTTTCGCACTTGTGTTAGTGTTTAAAAACCACTTTTTGCACTTGTGTTAGTGTTGAAAAACCACTTTTCGCACTTGTGTTGGTGCAGGAAACCACTTTTGCACTTGTATTAGTGTGGTAAAAACACTTTTTGCACTTGTGATAGTGTTGAAAAACCACTTT
The DNA here is from genome assembly GCF_964187855.1 of Myxine glutinosa. Lineage (NCBI taxonomy): Eukaryota > Metazoa > Chordata > Myxini > Myxiniformes > Myxinidae > Myxine > Myxine glutinosa. Next base: position 81,244 of record NW_027617407.1, read on the forward strand.
TCGCACTTGTGTTAGTGTTGAAAAACCAATTTTCGCACTTGTGTTGGTGCAGGAAACCACTTTTGCACTTGTATTAGTGTGGAAAAACCACTTTTCGCACTTGTGTTAGTGTTGAAAAACCACTTTTTGCACTTGTGTTAGTGCTGAAAAACCACTTTTCGCACTCGTGTTGGTGCAGGAAACCACTTTTGCACTTGTATTAGTGTGGAAAAACCACTTTTCGCACTTGTGTTAGTGTTGAAAAACCACTTTTCGCACTTTTGTTAGTGTTGAAAAACCACTTTTCGCACTTGTGTTGGTGCAGGAATCCACTTTTGCACTTGTATTAGTGTGGAAAAACCACTTTTCGCACTTGTGTTAGTGTTGAAAAACCACTTTTCGCACTTGTGTTGGTGCAGGAAACCACTTTTGCACTTGTATTAGTGTGGAAAAAACACTTTTTGCACTTGTGATAGTGTTGAAAAACCACTTTTCGCACTTGTGTTAGTGTTGAAAAACCACTTTTCGCACTTGTGTTGGTGCAGGAAACCACTTTTGCACATGTATTAGTGTGGAAAAAACACTTTTCGCACTTGTGTTAGTGTTGAAAAACCACTTTTCGCACTTGTGTTAGTGTTTAAAAACCAATTTTCGCACTTGTGTTAGTGTTGAAAAACCACTTTTCGCACTTGTGTTAGTGTTGAAAAACCACTTTTCGCACTTGTGTTGGTGCAGCAAACCACTTTTGCACTTGTATTAGTGTGGAAAAAACACTTTTCGCACTTTTGATAGTGTTGAAAAACCACTTTTCGCACTTGTGTTAGTGTTGAAAAACCACTTTTCGCACTTGTGTTGGTGCAGGAAACCACTTTTGCACTTGTATTAGTGTGGAAAAACCACTTTTCGCACTTGTGTTAGTGTTGAAAAACCACTTTTCGCACTTGTGTTAGTGTTGAAAAACCACTTTTCGCACTTGTGTTGGTGCAGGAAACCACTTTTGCACTTGTATTAGTGTGGAAAAACCACTTTTCGCACTTGTGTTAGTGTTGAAAAACCACTTTTCGCACTTGTGTTAGTGTTGAAAAACCACTTTTCACACTTGTGTTAGTGTTGAAAAACCACTTTTCGCACTTGTGTTGGTGCAGGAAACCACTTTTGCACTTGTATTAGTGTGGAAAAAACACTTTTCGCACTTGTGTTAGTGTTGAAAAACCACTTTTCGCACTTGTGTTAGTGTTGAAAAACCACTTTTCGCACTTGTGTTGGTGCAGGAAACCACTTTTGCACTTGTATTGGTGTGGAAAAAACACTTTTTGCACTTGTGATAGTGTTGAAAAACCATTTTTCGCACTTGTGTTAGTGTTGAAAAACCACTTTTCGCACTTGTGTTGGTGCAGGAAACCACTTTTGCACTTGTATTAGTGTGGTAAAAACACTTTTTGCACTTGTGATAGTGTTGAAAAACCACTTTTCGCACTTGTGTTCATGTTGAAAAACCACTTTTCGCACTTGTGTTGGTGCAGGAAACCACTTTTGCACTTGTATTAGTGTGGGAAAACCACTTTTCGCACTTGTGTTAGTGTTGAAAAACCACTTTTCGCACTTGTGTTAGTGTTGAAAAACCACTTTTCGCACTTGTGTTGGTGCAGGAAACCACTTTTGCACTTGTATTAGTGTGCAAAAACACTTTTCGCACTTGTGTTAGTGTTGAAAAACCACTTTTCGCACTTGTGTTAGTGTTGAAAAAACACTTTTCGCACTTGTGTTGGTGCAGGAAACCACTTTTGCACTTGTATTAGTGTGGAAAAAACACTTTTTGCACTTGTGATAGTGTTGAAAAACCACTTTTCGCACTTGTGTTAGTGTTGAAAAACCACTTTTCGCACTTGTGTTGGTGCAGGAAACCACTTTTGCACTTGTATTAGTGTGGTAAAAACACTTTTTGCACTTGTGATAGTGTTGAAAAACCACTTTTTGCACTTGTGTTAGTGTTGAAAAACCACTTTTCGCACTTGTGTTAGTGTTGAAAAACCACTTTTCGCACTTGTGTTGGTGCAGGAAACCACTTTTGCACTTGTATTAGTGTGGAAAAAACACTTTTTGCACTTGTGATAGTGTTGAAAAACCACTTTTCGCACTTGTGTTAGTGTTGAAAAACCACTTTTCGCACTTGTGTTAGTGTTGAAAAACCACTTTTCGCACTTGTGTTAGTGTAGAAAAACCACTTTTCGCACTTGTGTTGGTGCAGGAAGCCACTTTTGCACTTGTATTAGTGTGGAAAAACCACTTTTCGCACTTGCGTTAGTGTTGAAAAACCACTTTTCGCACTTGTGTTAGTGTTGAAAAACCACTTTTCGCACTTGTGTTGGTGCAGGAAGCCACTTTTGCACTTGTATTAGTGTGGAAAAAACACTTTTTGCACTTGTGATAGTGTTGAAAAACCACTTTTCGCACTTGTGTTAGTGTTGAAAAACCACTTTTCGCACTTGTGTTAGTGTTGAAAAACCACTTTTCGCACTTGTGTTAGTGTTGAAAAACCACTTTTCGCACTTGTGTTGGTGCAGGAAGCCACTTTTGCACTTGTATTAGTGTGGAAAAAACACTTTTTGCACTTGTGATAGTGTTGAAAAACCACTTTTCGCACTTGTGTTAGTGTTGAAAAACCACTTTTCGCACTTGTGTTGGTGCAGGAAACCACTTTTGCACTTGTATTAGTGTGGAAAACCACTTTTCGCACTTGTGTTAGTGTTGAAAAACCACTTTTCGCACTTGTGTTGGTGCAGGAAACCACTTTTGCACTTGTATTGGTGTGGAAAAAACACTTTTTGCACTTGTGATAGTGTTGAAAAACCATTTTTCGCACTTGTGTTAGTGTTGAAAAACCACTTTTCGCACTTGTGTTAGTGTTGAAAAACCACTTTTCGCACTTGTGTTGGTGCAGGAAGCCACTTTTGCACTTGTATTAGTGTGGAAAAAACACTTTTTGCACTTGTGATAGTGTTGAAAAACCACTTTTCGCACTTGTGTTAGTGTTGAAAAACCACTTTTCGCACTTGTGTTAGTGTTGAAAAACCACTTTTCGCACTTGTGTTGGTGCAGGAAACCACTTTTGCACTTGTATTAGTGTGGAAAAAACACTTTTTGCACTTGTGATAGTGTTGAAAAACCACTTTTCGCACTTCTGTTAGTGTTGAAAAACCACTTTTCGCACTTGTGTTAGTGTTGAAAAAACACTTTTCGCACTTGTGTTGGTGTTGAAAAACCACTTTTCGCACTTGTGTTGGTGCAGGAAACCACTTTTGCACTTGTATTAGTGTGGAAAAAACACTTTTTGCACTTGTGATATTGTTGAAAAACCACTTTTCGCACTTGTGTTGGTGCAGGAAACCACTTTTGCACTTGTATTAGTGTGGAAAAAATACTTCGCACTTGTGTTAGTGTTGAAAAACCACTTTTTGCACTTGTGTTAGTGTTGAAAAACCACTTTTTGCATTTGTGTTGGTGCAGGAAACCACTTTGGCACTTGTATTAGTGTGGAAAAAACACTTTTTGCACTTGTGATAGTGTTGAAAAACCACTTTTCGCACTTGTGTTAGTGCTGAAAAACCACTTTTCGCACTTGTGTTGGTGCAGGAAACCACTTTTGCACTTGTATTAGTGTGGAAAAACCACTTTTTGCACTTGTGTTAGTGTTGAAAAACCACTTTTCGCACTTGTGTTAGTGTTGAAAAACCACTTTTCGCACTTGTGTTGGTGCAGGAAACCACTTTTGCATTTGTATTAGTGTGGGAAAACCACTTTTCGCACTTGTGTTAGTGTTGAAAAACCACTTTTCGCACTTGTGTTAGTGTTGAAAAACCACTTTTCGCACTTGTGTTGGTGCAGGAAACCACTTTTGCACTTGTATTAGTGTGGAAAAACCACTTTTCGCACTTGTGTTAGTGTTGAAAAACCACTTTTCGCACTTGTGTTAGTGTTGAAAAACCACTTTTCGCAGTTGTGTTGGTGCAGGAAACCACTTTTGCACTTGTATTAGTGTGGAAAAAACACTTTTCACACTTGTGTTAGTGTTGAAAAACCACTTTTCGCACTTGTGTTGGTGCAGGAAACCACTTTTGCACTTGTATTGGTGTGGAAAAAACACTTTTTGCACTTGTGATAGTGTTGAAAAACCATTTTTCGCACTTGTGTTAGTGTTGAAAAACCACTTTTCGCACTTGTGTTGGTGCAAGAAACCACTTTTGCACTTGTATTAGTGTGGTAAAAACACTTTTTGCACTTGTGATAGTGTTGAAAAATCACTTTTCGCACTTGTGTTAGTGTTGAAAAACCACTTTTCGCACTTGTGTTGGTGCAGGAAACAACTTTTGCACTTGTATTAGTGTGGAAAAAACCACTTTTCGCACTTGTGTTAGTGTTGAAAAACCACTTTTCGCACTTGTGTTAGTGTTGAAAAACCACTTTTCGCACTTGTGTTGGTGCAGGAAACCACTTTTGCACTTGTATTAGTGTGGAAAAAACACTTTTTGCACTTGTGATAGTGTTGAAAAACCACTTTTCGCACTTGTGTTAGTGTTGAAAAACCACTTTTCACACTTGTGTTAGTGTTGAAAAACCACTTTTCGCACTTGTGTTGGTGCAGGAAACCACTTTTGCACTTGTAGCAGTGTGGAAAAAACACTTTTTGCACTTGTGATAGTGTTGAAAAACCACTTTTCGCACTTGTGTTGGTGCAGGAAACCACTTTTGCACTTGTAGTAGTGTGGAAAAAACACTTTTTGCACTTGTGATAGTGTTGAAAAACCACTTTTCGCACTTCTGTTAGTGTTGAAAAACCACTTTTCGCACTTGTGTTAGTGTTGAAAAACCACTTTTCGCACTTGTGTTGGTGTTGAAAAACCACTTTTCGCACTTGTGTTGGTGCAGGAAACCACTTTTGCACTTGTATTAGTGTGGTAAAAACACATTTTGCACTTGTGATAGTGTTGAAAAACCACTTTTCGCACTTGGGTTAGTGTTGAAAAACCACTTTTCGCACTTGTGTTGGTGCAGGAAACCACTTTTGCACTTGTATTAGTGTGGAAAAAACACTTTTCGCACTTGTGTTAGTGTTGTAAAACCACTTTTCGCACTTGTGTTGGTGCAGGAAACCACTTTTGCACTTGTATTAGTGTGGAAAAAACACTTTTTGCACTTGTGATAGTGTTGAAAAACCACTTTTCGCACTTGTGTTAGTGTTGAAAAACCACTTTTCGCACTTGTGTTGGTGCAGGAAACCACTTTTGCACATGTATTAGTGTGGAAAAAACACTTTTCGCACTTGTGTTAGTGTTTAAAAACCACTTTTCGCACTTGTGTTAGTGTTGAAAAACCACTTTTCGCACTTGTGTTAGTGTTGAAAAACCACTTTTCGCACTTGTGTTGGTGCAGGAAACCACTTTTGCACTTGTATTAGTGTGGAAAAAACACTTTTTGCACTTGTGATAGTGTTGAAAAACCACTTTTTGCACTTGTGTTAGTGTTGAAAAACCACTTTTTGCACTTGTGTTGGTGCAGGAAACCACTTTTGCACTTGTATTAGTGTGGAAAAAACACTTTTCGCACTTGTGTTAGTGTTGAAAAACCAATTTTCGCACTTGTGTTCGTGTTGAAAAACCACTTTTCGCACTTGTGTTGGTGCAGGAAACCACTTTTGCACTTGTATTAGTGTGGAAAAAACACTTTTTGCACTTGTGATAGTGTTGAAAAACCACTTTTCGCACTTGTGTTGGTGCAAGAAACCACTTTTGCACTTGTATTAGTGTGGAAAAAACACTTTTTGCACTTGTGATAGTGTTGAAAAACCACTTTTTGCACTTGTGTTGGTGCAGGAAACCACTTTTGCACTTGTATTAGTGTGGAAAAAACACTTTTCGCACTTGTGTTAGTGTTGAAAAACCAATTTTCGCACTTGTGTTCGTGTTGAAAAACCACTTTTCGCACTTGTGTTGGTGCAGGAAACCACTTTTGCACTTGTATTAGTGTGGAAAAACCACTTTTCGCACTTGTGTTAGTGTTGAAAAACCACTTTTCGCACTTGTGTTAGTGTTGAAAAACCACTTTTCGCACTTGTGTTGGTGCAGGAAACCACTTTTGCACTTGTATTAGTGTGGAAAAACCACTTTTCGCACTTGTGTTAGTGTTGAAAAACCACTTTTCGCACTTGTGTTAGTGTTGAAAAACCACTTTTCACACTTGTGTTAGTGTTGAAAAACCACTTTTCGCACTTGTGTTGGTGCAGGAAACCACTTTTGCACTTGTATTAGTGTGGAAAAAACACTTTTCGCACTTGTGTTAGTGTTGAAAAACCACTTTTCGCACTTGTATTAGTGTTGAAAAACCACTTTTCGCACTTGTGTTGGTGCAGGAAACCACTTTTGCACTTGTATTGGTGTGGAAAAAACACTTTTTGCACTTGTGATAGTGTTGAAAAACCATTTTTCGCACTTGTGATAGTGTTGAAAAACCACTTTTCGCACTTGTGTTGGTGCAGGAAACCACTTTTGCACTTGTATTAGTGTGGTAAAAACACTTTTTGCACTTGTGATAGTGTTGAAAAACCACTTTTCGCACTTGTGTTCGTGTTGAAAAACCACTTTTCGCACTTGTGTTGGTGCAGGAAACCACTTTTGCACTTGTATTAGTGTGGGAAAACCACTTTTCGCACTTGTGTTAGTGTTGAAAAACCACTTTTCGCACTTGTGTTAGTGTTGAAAAACCACTTTTCGCACTTGTGTTGGTGCAGGAAACCACTTTTGCACTTGTATTAGTGTGCAAAAACACTTTTCGCACTTGTGTTAGTGTTGAAAAACCACTTTTCGCACTTGTGTTAGTGTTGAAAAACCACTTTTCGCACTTGTGTTGGTGCAGGAAACCACTTTTGCACTTGTATTAGTGTGGAAAAAACACTTTTTGCACTTGTGATAGTGTTGAAAAACCACTTTTCGCACTTGTGTTAGTGTTGAAAAACCACTTTTCGCACTTGTGTTGGTGCAGGAAACCACTTTTGCACTTGTATTAGTGTGGTAAAAACACTTTTTGCACTTGTGATAGTGTTGAAAAACCACTTTTTGCACTTGTGTTAGTGTTGAAAAACCACTTTTCGCACTTGTGTTAGTGTTGAAAAACCACTTTTCGCACTTGTGTTGGTGCAGGAAACCACTTTTGCACTTGTATTAGTGTGGAAAAAACACTTTTTGCACTTGTGATAGTGTTGAAAAACCACTTTTCGCACTTGTGTTAGTGTTGAAAAACCACTTTTCGCACTTGTGTTAGTGTTGAAAAACCACTTTTCGCACTTGTGTTAGTGTAGAAAAACCACTTTTCGCACTTGTGTTGGTGCAGGAAGCCACTTTTGCACTTGTATTAGTGTGGAAAAACCACTTTTCGCACTTGCGTTAGTGTTGAAAAACCACTTTTCGCACTTGTGTTGGTGCAGGAAGCCACTTTTGCACTTGTATTAGTGTGGAAAAAACACTTTTTGCACTTGTGATAGTGTTGAAAAACCACTTTTCGCACTTGTGTTAGTGTTGAAAAACCACTTTTCGCACTTGTGTTAGTGTTGAAAAACCACTTTTCGCACTTGTGTTAGTGTTGAAAAACCACTTTTCGCACTTGTGTTGGTGCAGGAAGCCACTTTTGCACTTGTATTAGTGTGGAAAAAACACTTTTTGCACTTGTGATAGTGTTGAAAAACCACTTTTCGCACTTGTGTTAGTGTTGAAAAACCACTTTTCGCACTTGTGTTGGTGCAGGAAACCACTTTTGCACTTGTATTAGTGTGGAAAACCACTTTTCGCACTTGTGTTAGTGTTGAAAAACCACTTTTCGCACTTGTGTTGGTGCAGGAAACCACTTTTGCACTTGTATTGGTGTGGAAAAAACACTTTTTGCACTTGTGATAGTGTTGAAAAACCATTTTTCGCACTTGTGTTAGTGTTGAAAAACCACTTTTCGCACTTGTGTTGGTGCAGGAAACCACTTTTGCACTTGTATTAGTGTGGAAAAAACACTTTTTGCACTTGTGATAGTGTTGAAAAACCACTTTTCGCACTTGTGTTAGTGTTGAAAAACCACTTTTCGCACTTGTGTTAGTGTTGAAAAACCACTTTTCGCACTTGTGTTGGTGCAGGAAACCACTTTTGCACTTGTATTAGTGTGGAAAAAACACTTTTTGCACTTGTGATAGTGTTGAAAAACCACTTTTCGCACTTCTGTTAGTGTTGAAAAACCACTTTTCGCACTTGTGTTAGTGTTGAAAAAACACTTTTCGCACTTGTGTTGGTGTTGAAAAACCACTTTTCGCACTTGTGTTGGTGCAGGAAACCACTTTTGCACTTGTATTAGTGTGGAAAAAACACTTTTTGCACTTGTGATAGTGTTGAAAAACCACTTTTCGCACTTGTGTTGGTGCAGGAAACCACTTTTGCACTTGTATTAGTGTGGAAAAAATACTTCGCACTTGTGTTAGTGTTGAAAAACCACTTTTCGCACTTGTGTTAGTGTTGAAAAACCACTTTTTGCATTTGTGTTGGTGCAGGAAACCACTTTTGCACTTGTATTAGTGTGGAAAAAACACTTTTTGCACTTGTGATAGTGTTGAAAAACCACTTTTCGCACTTGTGTTAGTGCTGAAAAACCACTTTTCGCACTTGTGTTGGTGCAGGAAACCACTTTTGCACTTGTATTAGTGTGGAAAAACCACTTTTCGCACTTGTGTTAGTGTTGAAAAACCACTTTTCGCACTTGTGTTAGTGTTGAAAAACCACTTTTCGCACTTGTGTTGGTGCAGGAAACCACTTTTGCATTTGTATTAGTGTGGGAAAACCACTTTTCGCACTTGTGTTAGTGTTGAAAAACCACTTTTCGCACTTGTGTTAGTGTTGAAAAACCACTTTTCGCACTTGTATTGGTGCAGGAAACCACTTTTGCACTTGTATTAGTGTGGAAAAAACACTTTTTGCACTTGTGATAGTGTTGAAAAACCACTTTTCGCACTTGTGTTGGTGCAGGAAACCACTTTTGCACTTGTATTAGTGTGGTAAAAACACTTTTTGCACTTGTGATAGTGTTGAAAAACCACTTTTCGCACTTGTGTTGGTGCAGGAAACCACTTTTGCACTTGTATTAGTGTGGAAAAAACACTTTTTGCACTTGTGATAGTGTTGAAAAACCACTTTTCGCACTTGTGTTAGTGTTGAAAAACCACTTTTCGCACTTGTGTTAGTGTTGAAAAACCACTTTTCGCACTTGTGTTAGTGTTGAAAAACCACTTTTCGCACTTGTGTTGGTGCAGGAAACAACTTTTGCACTTGTATTAGTGTGGAAAAACCACTTTTCGCACTTGTGTTAGTGTTGAAAAACCACTTTTCGCACTTGTGTTGGTGCAGGAAGCCACTTTTGCACTTGTATTAGTGTGGAAAAAACACTTTTTGCACTTGTGATAGTGTTGAAAAACCACTTTTCGCACTTGAGTTAGTGTTGAAAAACCACTTTTCGCACTTGTGTTAGTGTTGAAAAACCACTTTTCGCACTTGTGTTGGTGCAGGAAACCACTTTTGCACTTGTAATAGTGTGGAAAAAACACTTTTTGCACTTGTGATAGTGTTGAAAAACTACTTTTCGCACTTGTGTTAGTGTTGAAAAACCACTTTTTGCACTTGTGTTAGTGTTGAAAAACCACTTTTCGCACTTGTGTTGGTGCAGGAAACCACTTTTGCACTTGTATTAGTGTGGTAAAAACACTTTTTGCACTTGTGATAGTGTTGAAAAACCACTTTTCGCACTTGTGTTAGTGTTGAAAAACCACTTTTCGCACTTGTGTTGGTGCAGGAAACCACTTTTGCACTTGTATTAGTGTGGAAAAACCACTTTTCGCACTTGTGTTAGTGTTGAAAAACCACTTTTTGCACTTGTGTTAGTGCTGAAAAACCACTTTTCGCACTCGTGTTGGTGCAGGAAACCACTTTTGCACTTGTATTAGTGTGGAAAAACCACTTTTCGCACTTGTGTTAGTGTTGAAAAACCACTTTTCGCACTTTTGTTAGTGTTGAAAAACCACTTTTCGCACTTGTGTTGGTGCAGGAATCCACTTTTGCACTTGTATTAGTGTGGAAAAACCACTTTTCGCACTTGTGTTAGTGTTGAAAAACCACTTTTCGCACTTGTGTTGGTGCAGGAATCCACTTTTGCACTTGTATTAGTGTGGAAAAACCACTTTTCGCACTTGTGTTAGTGTTGAAAAACCACTTTTCGCACTTGTGTTGGTGCAGGAAACCACTTTTGCACTTGTATTAGTGTGGAAAAAACACTTTTTGCACTTGTGATAGTGTTGAAAAACCACTTTTCGCACTTGTGTTAGTGTTGAAAAACCACTTTTCGCACTTGTGTTGGTGCAGGAAACCACTTTTGCACATGTATTAGTGTGGAAAAAACACTTTTCGCACTTGTGTTAGTGTTGAAAAACCACTTTTCGCACTTGTGTTAGTGTTTAAAAACCAATTTTCGCACTTGTGTTAGTGTTGAAAAACCACTTTTCGCACTTGTGTTAGTGTTGAAAAACCACTTTTCGCACTTGTGTTGGTGCAGGAAACCACTTTTGCACTTGTATTAGTGTGGAAAAAACACTTTTCGCACTTTTGATAGTGTTGAAAAACCACTTTTCGCACTTGTGTTAGTGTTGAAAAACCACTTTTCACACTTGTGTTGGTGCAGGAAACCACTTTTGCACTTGTATTAGTGTGGAAAAACCACTTTTCGCACTTGTGTTAGTGTTGAAAAACCACTTTTCGCACTTGTGTTAGTGTTGAAAAACCACTTTTCGCACTTGTGTTGGTGCAGGAAACCACTTTTGCACTTGTATTAGTGTGGAAAAACCACTTTTCGCACTTGTGTTAGTGTTGAAAAACCACTTTTCGCACTTGTGTTAGTGTTGAAATACCACTTTTCACACTTGTGTTAGTGTTGAAAAACCACTTTTCGCACTTGTGTTGGTGCAGGAAACCACTTTTGCACTTGTATTAGTGTGGAAAAAACACTTTTCGCACTTGTGTTAGTGTTGAAAAACCACTTTTCGCACTTGTGTTAGTGTTGAAAAACCACTTTTCGCACTTGTGTTGGTGCAGGAAACCACTTTTGCACTTGCATTGGTGTGGAAAAAACACTTTTTGCACTTGTGATAGTGTTGAAAAACCATTTTTCGCACTTGTGTTAGTGTTGAAAAACCACTTTTCGCACTTGTGTTGGTGCAGGAAACCACTTTTGCACTTGTATTAGTGTGGTAAAAACACTTTTTGCACTTGTGATAGTGTTGAAAAACCACTTTTCGCACTTGTGTTCGTGTTGAAAAACCACTTTTCGCACTTGTGTTGGTGCAGGAAACCACTTTTGCACTTGAATTAGTGTGGGAAAACCACTTTTCGCACTTGTGTTAGTGTTGAAAAACCACTTTTCGCACTTGTGTTAGTGTTGAAAAACCACTTTTCGCACTTGTGTTGGTGCAGGAAACCACTTTTGCACTTGCATTAGTGTGCAAAAACACTTTTCGCACTTGTGTTAGTGTTGAAAAACCACTTTTCGCACTTGTGTTAGTGTTGAAAAACCACTTTTCGCACTTGTGTTGGTGCAGGAAACCACTTTTGCACTTGTATTAGTGTGGAAAAAACACTTTTTGCACTTGTGATAGTGTTGAAAAACCACTTTTCGCACTTGTATTAGTGTTGAAAAACCACTTTTCGCACTTGTGTTGGTGCAGGAAACCACTTTTGCACTTGCATTAGTGTGCAAAAACACTTTTCGCACTTGTGTTAGTGTTGAAAAACCACTTTTCGCACTTGTGTTAGTGTTGAAAAACCACTTTTCGCACTTGTGTTGGTGCAGGAAACCACTTTTGCACTTGTATTAGTGTGGAAAAAACACTTTTCGCACTTGTGTTAGTGTTGAAAAACCACTTTTCGCACTTGTATTAGTGTTGAAAAACCACTTTTCGCACTTGTGTTGGTGCAGGAAACCACTTTTGCACTTGTATTGGTGTGGAAAAAACACTTTTTGCACTTGTGATAGTGTTGAAAAACCATTTTTCGCACTTGTGATAGTGTTGAAAAACCACTTTTCGCACTTGTGTTGGTGCAGGAAACCACTTTTGCACTTGTATTAGTGTGGTAAAAACACTTTTTGCACTTGTGATAGTGTTGAAAAACCACTTTTCGCACTTGTGTTCGTGTTGAAAAACCACTTTTCGCACTTGTGTTGGTGCAGGAAACCACTTTTGCACTTGTATTAGTGTGGGAAAACCACTTTTCGCACTTGTGTTAGTGTTGAAAAACCACTTTTCGCACTTGTGTTAGTGTTGAAAAACCACTTTTCGCACTTGTGTTGGTGCAGGAAACCACTTTTGCACTTGTATTAGTGTGCAAAAACACTTTTCGCACTTGTGTTAGTGTTGAAAAACCACTTTTCGCACTTGTGTTAGTGTTGAAAAACCACTTTTCGCACTTGTGTTGGTGCAGGAAACCACTTTTGCACTTGTATTAGTGTGGAAAAAACACTTTTTGCACTTGTGATAGTGTTGAAAAACCACTTTTCGCACTTGTGTTAGTGTTGAAAAACCACTTTTCGCACTTGTGTTGGTGCAGGAAACCACTTTTGCACTTGTATTAGTGTGGTAAAAACACTTTTTGCACTTGTGATAGTGTTGAAAAACCACTTTTTGCACTTGTGTTAGTGTTGAAAAACCACTTTTCGCACTTGTGTTAGTGTTGAAAAACCACTTTTCGCACTTGTGTTGGTGCAGGAAACCACTTTTGCACTTGTATTAGTGTGGAAAAAACACTTTTTGCACTTGTGATAGTGTTGAAAAACCACTTTTCGCACTTGTGTTAGTGTTGAAAAACCACTTTTCGCACTTGTGTTAGTGTTGAAAAACCACTTTTCGCACTTGTGTTAGTGTAGAAAAACCACTTTTCGCACTTGTGTTGGTGCAGGAAGCCACTTTTGCACTTGTATTAGTGTGGAAAAACCACTTTTCGCACTTGCGTTAGTGTTGAAAAACCACTTTTCGCACTTGTGTTGGTGCAGGAAGCCACTTTTGCACTTGTATTAGTGTGGAAAAAACACTTTTTGCACTTGTGATAGTGTTGAAAAACCACTTTTCGCACTTGTGTTAGTGTTGAAAAACCACTTTTCGCACTTGTGTTAGTGTTGAAAAACCACTTTTCGCACTTGTGTTAGTGTTGAAAAACCACTTTTCGCACTTGTGTTGGTGCAGGAAGCCACTTTTGCACTTGTATTAGTGTGGAAAAAACACTTTTTGCACTTGTGATAGTGTTGAAAAACCACTTTTCGCACTTGTGTTAGTGTTGAAAAACCACTTTTCGCACTTGTGTTGGTGCAGGAAACCACTTTTGCACTTGTATTAGTGTGGAAAACCACTTTTCGCACTTGTGTTAGTGTTGAAAAACCACTTTTCGCACTTGTGTTGGTGCAGGAAACCACTTTTGCACTTGTATTGGTGTGGAAAAAACACTTTTTGCACTTGTGATAGTGTTGAAAAACCATTTTTCGCACTTGTGTTAGTGTTGAAAAACCACTTTTCGCACTTGTGTTGGTGCAGGAAACCACTTTTGCACTTGTATTAGTGTGGAAAAAACACTTTTTGCACTTGTGATAGTGTTGAAAAACCACTTTTCGCACTTGTGTTAGTGTTGAAAAACCACTTTTCGCACTTGTGTTAGTGTTGAAAAACCACTTTTCGCACTTGTGTTGGTGCAGGAAACCACTTTTGCACTTGTATTAGTGTGGAAAAAACACTTTTTGCACTTGTGATAGTGTTGAAAAACCACTTTTCGCACTTCTGTTAGTGTTGAAAAACCACTTTTCGCACTTGTGTTAGTGTTGAAAAAACACTTTTCGCACTTGTGTTGGTGTTGAAAAACCACTTTTCGCACTTGTGTTGGTGCAGGAAACCACTTTTGCACTTGTATTAGTGTGGAAAAAACACTTTTTGCACTTGTGATAGTGTTGAAAAACCACTTTTCGCACTTGTGTTGGTGCAGGAAACCACTTTTGCACTTGTATTAGTGTGGAAAAAATACTTCGCACTTGTGTTAGTGTTGAAAAACCACTTTTCGCACTTGTGTTAGTGTTGAAAAACCACTTTTTGCATTTGTGTTGGTGCAGGAAACCACTTTTGCACTTGTATTAGTGTGGAAAAAACACTTTTTGCACTTGTGATAGTGTTGAAAAACCACTTTTCGCACTTGTGTTAGTGCTGAAAAACCACTTTTCGCACTTGTGTTGGTGCAGGAAACCACTTTTGCACTTGTATTAGTGTGGAAAAACCACTTTTCGCACTTGTGTTAGTGTTGAAAAACCACTTTTCGCACTTGTGTTAGTGTTGAAAAACCACTTTTCGCACTTGTGTTGGTGCAGGAAACCACTTTTGCATTTGTATTAGTGTGGGAAAACCACTTTTCGCACTTGTGTTAGTGTTGAAAAACCACTTTTCGCACTTGTGTTAGTGTTGAAAAACCACTTTTCGCACTTGTATTGGTGCAGGAAACCACTTTTGCACTTGTATTAGTGTGGAAAAAACACTTTTTGCACTTGTGATAGTGTTGAAAAACCACTTTTCGCACTTGTGTTGGTGCAGGAAACCACTTTTGCACTTGTATTAGTGTGGTAAAAACACTTTTTGCACTTGTGATAGTGTTGAAAAACCACTTTTCGCACTTGTGTTGGTGCAGGAAACCACTTTTGCACTTGTATTAGTGTGGAAAAAACACTTTTTGCACTTGTGATAGTGTTGAAAAACCACTTTTCGCACTTGTGTTAGTGTTGAAAAACCACTTTTCGCACTTGTGTTAGTGTTGAAAAACCACTTTTCGCACTTGTGTTAGTGTTGAAAAACCACTTTTCGCACTTGTGTTGGTGCAGGAAACAACTTTTGCACTTGTATTAGTGTGGAAAAACCACTTTTCGCACTTGTGTTAGTGTTGAAAAACCACTTTTCGCACTTGTGTTGGTGCAGGAAGCCACTTTTGCACTTGTATTAGTGTGGAAAAAACACTTTTTGCACTTGTGATAGTGTTGAAAAACCACTTTTCGCACTTGAGTTAGTGTTGAAAAACCACTTTTCGCACTTGTGTTAGTGTTGAAAAACCACTTTTCGCACTTGTGTTGGTGCAGGAAACCACTTTTGCACTTGTAATAGTGTGGAAAAAACACTTTTTGCACTTGTGATAGTGTTGAAAAACTACTTTTCGCACTTGTGTTAGTGTTGAAAAACCACTTTTTGCACTTGTGTTAGTGTTGAAAAACCACTTTTCGCACTTGTGTTGGTGCAGGAAACCACTTTTGCACTTGTATTAGTGTGGTAAAAACACTTTTTGCACTTGTGATAGTGTTGAAAAACCACTTTTCGCACTTGTGTTAGTGTTGAAAAACCACTTTTCGCACTTGTGTTGGTGCAGGAAACCACTTTTGCACTTGTATTAGTGTGGAAAAACCACTTTTCGCACTTGTGTTAGTGTTGAAAAACCACTTTTTGCACTTGTGTTAGTGCTGAAAAACCACTTTTCGCACTCGTGTTGGTGCAGGAAACCACTTTTGCACTTGTATTAGTGTGGAAAAACCACTTTTCGCACTTGTGTTAGTGTTGAAAAACCACTTTTCGCACTTTTGTTAGTGTTGAAAAACCACTTTTCGCACTTGTGTTGGTGCAGGAATCCACTTTTGCACTTGTATTAGTGTGGAAAAACCACTTTTCGCACTTGTGTTAGTGTTGAAAAACCACTTTTCGCACTTGTGTTGGTGCAGGAATCCACTTTTGCACTTGTATTAGTGTGGAAAAACCACTTTTCGCACTTGTGTTAGTGTTGAAAAACCACTTTTCGCACTTGTGTTGGTGCAGGAAACCACTTTTGCACTTGTATTAGTGTGGAAAAAACACTTTTTGCACTTGTGATAGTGTTGAAAAACCACTTTTCGCACTTGTGTTAGTGTTGAAAAACCACTTTTCGCACTTGTGTTGGTGCAGGAAACCACTTTTGCACATGTATTAGTGTGGAAAAAACACTTTTCGCACTTGTGTTAGTGTTGAAAAACCACTTTTCGCACTTGTGTTAGTGTTTAAAAACCAATTTTCGCACTTGTGTTAGTGTTGAAAAACCACTTTTCGCACTTGTGTTAGTGTTGAAAAACCACTTTTCGCACTTGTGTTGGTGCAGGAAACCACTTTTGCACTTGTATTAGTGTGGAAAAAACACTTTTCACACTTTTGATAGTGTTGAAAAACCACTTTTCGCACTTGTGTTAGTGTTGAAAAACCACTTTTCACACTTGTGTTGGTGCAGGAAACCACTTTTGCACTTGTATTAGTGTGGAAAAACCACTTTTCGCACTTGTGTTAGTGTTGAAAAACCACTTTTCGCACTTGTG
Organism: Myxine glutinosa; assembly: GCF_964187855.1. Taxonomy (NCBI): domain Eukaryota; kingdom Metazoa; phylum Chordata; class Myxini; order Myxiniformes; family Myxinidae; genus Myxine; species Myxine glutinosa. The sequence goes on from NW_027617407.1 coordinate 97,696, forward strand.
TTAGTGTTGAAAAACCACTTTTCGCACTTGTGTTGGTGCAGGAAACCACTTTTGCACTTGTATTAGTGTGGAAAAACCACTTTTCGCACTTGTGTTAGTGTTGAAAAACCACTTTTCGCACTTGTGTTAGTGTTGAAATACCACTTTTCACACTTGTGTTAGTGTTGAAAAACCACTTTTCGCACTTGTGTTGGTGCAGGAAACCACTTTTGCACTTGTATTAGTGTGGAAAAAACACTTTTCGCACTTGTGTTAGTGTTGAAAAACCACTTTTCGCACTTGTGTTAGTGTTGAAAAACCACTTTTCGCACTTGTGTTGGTGCAGGAAACCACTTTTGCACTTGCATTGGTGTGGAAAAAACACTTTTTGCACTTGTGATAGTGTTGAAAAACCATTTTTCGCACTTGTGTTAGTGTTGAAAAACCACTTTTCGCACTTGTGTTGGTGCAGGAAACCACTTTTGCACTTGTATTAGTGTGGTAAAAACACTTTTTGCACTTGTGATAGTGTTGAAAAACCACTTTTCGCACTTGTGTTCGTGTTGAAAAACCACTTTTCGCACTTGTGTTGGTGCAGGAAACCACTTTTGCACTTGTATTAGTGTGGGAAAACCACTTTTCGCACTTGTGTTAGTGTTGAAAAACCACTTTTCGCACTTGTGTTAGTGTTGAAAAACCACTTTTCGCACTTGTGTTGGTGCAGGAAACCACTTTTGCACTTGTATTAGTGTGCAAAAACACTTTTCGCACTTGTGTTAGTGTTGAAAAACCACTTTTCGCACTTGTGTTAGTGTTGAAAAACCACTTTTCGCACTTGTGTTGGTGCAGGAAACCACTTTTGCACTTGTATTAGTGTGGAAAAAACACTTTTTGCACTTGTGATAGTGTTGAAAAACCACTTTTCGCACTTGTGTTAGTGTTGAAAAACCACTTTTCGCACTTGTGTTGGTGCAGGAAACCACTTTTGCACTTGTATTAGTGTGGTAAAAACACTTTTTGCACTTGTGATAGTGTTGAAAAACCACTTTTTGCACTTGTGTTAGTGTTGAAAAACCACTTTTCGCACTTGTGTTAGTGTTGAAAAACCACTTTTCGCACTTGTGTTGGTGCAGGAAACCACTTTTGCACTTGTATTAGTGTGGAAAAACCACTTTTCGCACTTGTGTTGGTGCAGGAAACCACTTTTGCACTTGTATTAGTGTGGAAAAACCACTTTTCGCACTTGCGTTAGTGTTGAAAAACCACTTTTCGCACTTGTGTTAGTGTTGAAAAACCACTTTTCGCACTTGTGTTGGTGCAGGAAACCACTTTTGCACTTGTATTAGTGTGGAAAAAACACTTTTTGCACTTGTGATAGTGTTGAAAAACCACTTTTCGCACTTGTGTTAGTGTTGAAAAACCACTTTTCGCACTTGTGTTGGTGCAGGAAACCACTTTTGCACTTGTATTAGTGTGGTAAAAACACTTTTTGCACTTGTGATAGTGTTGAAAAACCACTTTTTGCACTTGTGTTAGTGTTGAAAAACCACTTTTCGCACTTGTGTTAGTGTTGAAAAACCACTTTTCGCACTTGTGTTGGTGCAGGAAACCACTTTTGCACTTGTATTAGTGTGGAAAAACCACTTTTCGCACTTGTGTTGGTGCAGGAAGCCACTTTTGCACTTGTATTAGTGTGGAAAAACCACTTTTCGCACTTGCGTTAGTGTTGAAAAACCACTTTTCGCACTTGTGTTAGTGTTGAAAAACCACTTTTCGCACTTGTGTTGGTGCAGGAAGCCACTTTTGCACTTGTATTAGTGTGGAAAAAACACTTTTTGCACTTGTGATAGTGTTGAAAAACCACTTTTCGCACTTGTGTTAGTGTTGAAAAACCACTTTTCGCACTTGTGTTAGTGTTGAAAAACCACTTTTCGCACTTGTGTTAGTGTTGAAAAACCACTTTTCGCACTTGTGTTGGTGCAGGAAGCCACTTTTGCACTTGTATTAGTGTGGAAAAAACACTTTTTGCACTTGTGTTAGTGTTGAAAAACCACTTTTCGCACTTGTGTTAGTGTTGAAAAACCACTTTTCGCACTTGTGTTGGTGCAGGAAACCACTTTTGCACTTGTATTAGTGTGCAAAAACACTTTTCGCACTTGTGTTAGTGTTGAAAAACCACTTTTCGCACTTGTGTTAGTGTTGAAAAACCACTTTTCGCACTTGTGTTGGTGCAGGAAACCACTTTTGCACTTGTATTAGTGTGGAAAAAACACTTTTTGCACTTGTGATAGTGTTGAAAAACCACTTTTCGCACTTGTGTTAGTGTTGAAAAACCACTTTTCGCACTTGTGTTGGTGCAGGAAACCACTTTTGCACTTGTATTAGTGTGGTAAAAACACTTTTTGCACTTGTGATAGTGTTGAAAAACCACTTTTTGCACTTGTGTTAGTGTTGAAAAACCACTTTTCGCACTTGTGTTAGTGTTGAAAAACCACTTTTCGCACTTGTGTTGGTGCAGGAAACCACTTTTGCACTTGTATTAGTGTGGAAAAAACACTTTTTGCACTTGTGATAGTGTTGAAAAACCACTTTTCGCACTTGTGTTAGTGTTGAAAAACCACTTTTCGCACTTGTGTTAGTGTTGAAAAACCACTTTTCGCACTTGTGTTAGTGTAGAAAAACCACTTTTCGCACTTGTGTTGGTGCAGGAAGCCACTTTTGCACTTGTATTAGTGTGGAAAAACCACTTTTCGCACTTGCGTTAGTGTTGAAAAACCACTTTTCGCACTTGTGTTAGTGTTGAAAAACCACTTTTCGCACTTGTGTTGGTGCAGGAAGCCACTTTTGCACTTGTATTAGTGTGGAAAAAACACTTTTTGCACTTGTGATAGTGTTGAAAAACCACTTTTCGCACTTGTGTTAGTGTTGAAAAACCACTTTTCGCACTTGTGTTAGTGTTGAAAAACCACTTTTCGCACTTGTGTTATTGTTGAAAAACCACTTTTCGCACTTGTGTTGGTGCAGGAAGCCACTTTTGCACTTGTATTAGTGTGGAAAAAACACTTTTTGCACTTGTGATAGTGTTGAAAAACCACTTTTCGCACTTGTGTTAGTGTTGAAAACCACTTTTCGCACTTGTGTTGGTGCAGGAAACCACTTTTGCACTTGTATTAGTGTGGAAAACCACTTTTCGCACTTGTGTTAGTGTTGAAAAACCACTTTTCGCACTTGTGTTGGTGCAGGAAACCACTTTTGCACTTGTATTGGTGTGGAAAAAACACTTTTTGCACTTGTGATAGTGTTGAAAAACCATTTTTCGCACTTGTGTTAGTGTTGAAAAACCACTTTTCGCACTTGTGTTGGTGCAGGAAACCACTTTTGCACTTGTATTAGTGTGGAAAAAACACTTTTTGCACTTGTGATAGTGTTGAAAAACCACTTTTCGCACTTGTGTTAGTGTTGAAAAACCACTTTTCGCACTTGTGTTAGTGTTGAAAAACCACTTTTCGCACTTGTGTTGGTGCAGGAAACCACTTTTGCACTTGTATTAGTGTGGAAAAAACACTTTTTGCACTTGTGATAGTGTTGAAAAACCACTTTTCGCACTTCTGTTAGTGTTGAAAAACCACTTTTCGCACTTGTGTTAGTGTTGAAAAAACACTTTTCGCACTTGTGTTGGTGTTGAAAAACCACTTTTCGCACTTGTGTTGGTGCAGGAAACCACTTTTGCACTTGTATTAGTGTGGAAAAAACACTTTTTGCACTTGTGATAGTGTTGAAAAACCACTTTTCGCACTTGTGTTGGTGCAGGAAACCACTTTTGCACTTGTATTAGTGTGGAAAAAATACTTCGCACTTGTGTTAGTGTTGAAAAACCACTTTTCGCACTTGTGTTAGTGTTGAAAAACCACTTTTTGCATTTGTGTTGGTGCAGGAAACCACTTTTGCACTTGTATTAGTGTGGAAAAAACACTTTTTGCACTTGTGATAGTGTTGAAAAACCACTTTTCGCACTTGTGTTAGTGCTGAAAAACCACTTTTCGCAATTGTGTTGGTGCAGGAAACCACTTTTGCACTTGTATTAGTGTGGAAAAACCACTTTTCGCACTTGTGTTAGTGTTGAAAAACCACTTTTCGCACTTGTGTTAGTGTTGAAAAACCACTTTTCGCACTTGTGTTGGTGCAGGAAACCACTTTTGCATTTGTATTAGTGTGGGAAAACCACTTTTCGCACTTGTGTTAGTGTTGAAAAACCACTTTTCGCACTTGTGTTAGTGTTGAAAAACCACTTTTCGCACTTGTGTTGGTGCAGGAAACCACTTTTGCACTTGTATTAGTGTGGAAAAACCACTTTTCGCACTTGTGTTAGTGTTGAAAAACCACTTTTCGCACTTGTGTTAGTGTTGAAAAACCACTTTTCGCACTTGTGTTGGTGCAGGAAACCACTTTTGCACTTGTATTAGTGTGGAAAAAACACTTTTTGCACTTGTGATAGTGTTGAAAAACCACTTTTCGCACTTGTGTTGGTGCAGGAAACCACTTTTGCACTTGTATTAGTGTGGTAAAAACACTTTTTGCACTTGTGATAGTGTTGAAAAACCACTTTTCGCACTTGTGTTGGTGCAGGAAACCACTTTTGCACTTGTATTAGTGTGGAAAAAACACTTTTTGCACTTGTGATAGTGTTGAAAAACCACTTTTCGCACTTGTGTTAGTGTTGAAAAACCACTTTTTGCACTTGTGTTAGTGTTGAAAAACCACTTTTCGCACTTGTGTTAGTGTTGAAAAACCACTTTTCGCACTTGTGTTGGTGCAGGAAACAACTTTTGCACTTGTATTAGTGTGGAAAAACCACTTTTCGCACTTGTGTTAGTGTTGAAAAACCACTTTTCGCACTTGTGTTAGTGTTGAAAAACCACTTTTCGCACTTGTGTTGGTGCAGGAAGCCACTTTTGCACTTGTATTAGTGTGGAAAAAACACTTTTTGCACTTGTGATAGTGTTGAAAAACCACTTTTCGCACTTGAGTTAGTGTTGAAAAACCACTTTTCGCACTTGTGTTAGTGTTGAAAAACCACTTTTCGCACTTGTGTTGGTGCAGGAAACCACTTTTGCACTTGTAATAGTGTGGAAAAAACACTTTTTGCACTTGTGATAGTGTTGAAAAACCACTTTTCGCACTTGTGTTAGTGTTGAAAAACCACTTTTTGCACTTGTGTTAGTGTTGAAAAACCACTTTTCGCACTTGTGTTGGTGCAGGAAACCACTTTTGCACTTGTATTAGTGTGGTAAAAACACTTTTTGCACTTGTGATAGTGTTGAAAAACCACTTTTCGCACTTGTGTTAGTGTTGAAAAACCAATTTTCGCACTTGTGTTGGTGCAGGAAACCACTTTTGCACTTGTATTAGTGTGGAAAAACCACTTTTCGCACTTGTGTTGGTGCAGGAAACCACTTTTGCACTTGTGTTAGTGCTGAAAAACCACTTTTCGCACTTGTGTTGGTGCAGGAAACCACTTTTGCACTTGTATTAGTGTGGAAAAACCACTTTTCGCACTTGTGTTAGTGTTGAAAAACCACTTTTCGCACTTTTGTTAGTGTTGAAAAACCACTTTTCTCACTTATGTTGGTGCAGGAATCCACTTTTGCACTTGTATTAGTGTGGAAAAACCACTTTTCGCACTTGTGTTAGTGTTGAAAAACCACTTTTCGCACTTGTGTTGGTGCAGGAAACCACTTTTGCACTTGTATTAGTGTGGAAAAAACACTTTTTGCACTTGTGATAGTGTTGAAAAACCACTTTTCGCACTTGTGTTAGTGTTGAAAAACCACTTTTCGCACTTGTGTTGGTGCAGGAAACCACTTTTGCACATGTATTAGTGTGGAAAAAACACTTTTCGCACTTGTGTTAGTGTTGAAAAACCACTTTTCGCACTTGTGTTAGTGTTTAAAAACCAATTTTCGCACTTGTGTTAGTGTTGAAAAACCACTTTGCGCACTTGTGTTAGTGTTGAAAAACCACTTTTCGCACTTGTGTTGGTGCAGGAAACCACTTTTGCACTTGTATTAGTGTGGAAAAAACACTTTTCGCACTTTTGATAGTGTTGAAAAACCACTTTTCGCACTTGTGTTAGTGTTGAAAAACCACTTTTCGCACTTGTGTTGGTGCAGGAAACCACTTTTGCACTTGTATTAGTGTGGAAAAACCACTTTTCGCACTTGTGTTAGTGTTGAAAAACCACTTTTCGCACTTGTGTTAGTGTTGAAAAACCACTTTTCGCACTTGTGTTGGTGCAGGAAACCACTTTTGCACTTGTATTAGTGTGGAAAAAACCACTTTTCGCACTTGTGTTAGTGTTGAAAAACCACTTTTCGCACTTGTGTTAGTGTTGAAAAACCACTTTTCACAGTTGTGTTAGTGTTGAAAAACCACTTTTCGCACATGTGTTGGTGCAGGAAACCACTTTTGCACTTGTATTAGTGTGGAAAAAACACTTTTCGCACTTGTGTTAGTGTTGAAAAACCACTTTTCGCACTTGTGTTAGTGTTGAAAAACCACTTTTCGCACTTGTGTTGGTGCAGGAAACCACTTTTGCACTTGTATTAGTGTGGAAAAAACACTTTTTGCACTTGTGATAGTGTTGAAAAACCACTTTTCGCACTTGTGTTAGTGTTGAAAAACCACTTTTCGCACTTGTGTTGGTGCAGGAAACCACTTTTGCACTTGTATTAGTGTGGTAAAAACACTTTTTGCACTTGTGATAGTGTTGAAAAACCACTTTTTGCACTTGTGTTAGTGTTGAAAAACCACTTTTCGCACTTGTGTTAGTGTTGAAAAACCACTTTTCGCACTTGTGTTGGTGCAGGAAACCACTTTTGCACTTGTATTAGTGTGGAAAAAACACTTTTTGCACTTGTGATAGTGTTGAAAAACCACTTTTCGCACTTGTGTTAGTGTTGAAAAACCACTTTTCGCACTTGTGTTAGTGTTGAAAAACCACTTTTCGCACTTGTGTTAGTGTAGAAAAACCACTTTTCGCACTTGTGTTGGTGCAGGAAGCCACTTTTGCACTTGTATTAGTGTGGAAAAACCACTTTTCGCACTTGCGTTAGTGTTGAAAAACCACTTTTCGCACTTGTGTTAGTGTTGAAAAACCACTTTTCGCACTTGTGTTGGTGCAGGAAGCCACTTTTGCACTTGTATTAGTGTGGAAAAAACACTTTTTGCACTTGTGATAGTGTTGAAAAACCACTTTTCGCACTTGTGTTAGTGTTGAAAAACCACTTTTCGCACTTGTGTTAGTGTTGAAAAACCACTTTTCGCACTTGTGTTAGTGTTGAAAAACCACTTTTCGCACTTGTGTTGGTGCAGGAAGCCACTTTTGCACTTGTATTAGTGTGGAAAAAACACTTTTTGCACTTGTGATAGTGTTGAAAAAACACTTTTCGCACTTGTGTTAGTGTTGAAAAACCACTTTTCGCACTTGTGTTGGTGCAGGAAACCACTTTTGCACTTGTATTAGTGTGGAAAACCACTTTTCGCACTTGTGTTAGTGTTGAAAAACCACTTTTCGCACTTGTGTTGGTGCAGGAAACCACTTTTGCACTTGTATTGGTGTGGAAAAAACACTTTTTGCACTTGTGATAGTGTTGAAAAACCATTTTTCGCACTTGTGTTAGTGTTGAAAAACCACTTTTCGCACTTGTGTTGGTGCAGGAAACCACTTTTGCACTTGTATTAGTGTGGAAAAAACACTTTTTGCACTTGTGATAGTGTTGAAAAACCACTTTTCGCACTTGTGTTAGTGTTGAAAAACCACTTTTCGCACTTGTGTTAGTGTTGAAAAACCACTTTTCGCACTTGTGTTGGTGCAGGAAACCACTTTTGCACTTGTATTAGTGTGGAAAAAACACTTTTTGCACTTGTGATAGTGTTGAAAAACCACTTTTCGCACTTCTGTTAGTGTTGAAAAACCACTTTTCGCACTTGTGTTAGTGTTGAAAAAACACTTTTCGCACTTGTGTTGGTGTTGAAAAACCACTTTTCGCACTTGTGTTGGTGCAGGAAACCACTTTTGCACTTGTATTAGTGTGGAAAAAACACTTTTTGCACTTGTGATAGTGTTGAAAAACCACTTTTCGCACTTGTGTTGGTGCAGGAAACCACTTTTGCACTTGTATTAGTGTGGAAAAAATACTTCGCACTTGTGTTAGTGTTGAAAAACCACTTTTCGCACTTGTGTTAGTGTTGAAAAACCACTTTTTGCATTTGTGTTGGTGCAGGAAACCACTTTTGCACTTGTATTAGTGTGGAAAAAACACTTTTTGCACTTGTGATAGTGTTGAAAAACCACTTTTCGCACTTGTGTTAGTGCTGAAAAACCACTTTTCGCACTTGTGTTGGTGCAGGAAACCACTTTTGCACTTGTATTAGTGTGGAAAAACCACTTTTCGCACTTGTGTTAGTGTTGAAAAACCACTTTTCGCACTTGTGTTAGTGTTGAAAAACCACTTTTCGCACTTGTGTTGGTGCAGGAAACCACTTTTGCATTTGTATTAGTGTGGGAAAACCACTTTTCGCACTTGTGTTAGTGTTGAAAAACCACTTTTCGCACTTGTGTTAGTGTTGAAAAACCACTTTTCGCACTTGTGTTGGTGCAGGAAACCACTTTTGCACTTGTATTAGTGTGGAAAAACCACTTTTCGCACTTGTGTTAGTGTTGAAAAACCACTTTTCGCACTTGTGTTAGTGTTGAAAAACCACTTTTCGCACTTGTGTTGGTGCAGGAAACCACTTTTGCACTTGTATTAGTGTGGAAAAAACACTTTTTGCACTTGTGATAGTGTTGAAAAACCACTTTTCGCACTTGTGTTGGTGCAGGAAACCACTTTTGCACTTGTATTAGTGTGGTAAAAACACTTTTTGCACTTGTGATAGTGTTGAAAAACCACTTTTCGCACTTGTGTTGGTGCAGGAAACCACTTTTGCACTTGTATTAGTGTGGAAAAAACACTTTTTGCACTTGTGATAGTGTTGAAAAACCACTTTTCGCACTTGTGTTAGTGTTGAAAAACCACTTTTTGCACTTGTGTTAGTGTTGAAAAACCACTTTTCGCACTTGTGTTAGTGTTGAAAAACCACTTTTCGCACTTGTGTTGGTGCAGGAAACAACTTTTGCACTTGTATTAGTGTGGAAAAACCACTTTTCGCACTTGTGTTAGTGTTGAAAAACCACTTTTCGCACTTGTGTTAGTGTTGAAAAAACACTTTTCGCACTTGTGTTGGTGCAGGAAGCCACTTTTGCACTTGTATTAGTGTGGAAAAAACACTTTTTGCACTTGTGATAGTGTTGAAAAACCACTTTTCGCACTTGAGTTAGTGTTGAAAAACCACTTTTCGCACTTGTGTTAGTGTTGAAAAACCACTTTTCGCACTTGTGTTGGTGCAGGAAACCACTTTTGCACTTGTAATAGTGTGGAAAAAACACTTTTTGCACTTGTGATAGTGTTGAAAAACCACTTTTCGCACTTGTGTTAGTGTTGAAAAACCACTTTTTGCACTTGTGTTAGTGTTGAAAAACCACTTTTCGCACTTGTGTTGGTGCAGGAAACCACTTTTGCACTTGTATTAGTGTGGTAAAAACACTTTTTGCACTTGTGATAGTGTTGAAAAACCACTTTTCGCACTTGTGTTAGTGTTGAAAAACCAATTTTCGCACTTGTGTTGGTGCAAGAAACCACTTTTGCACTTGTATTAGTGTGGAAAAACCACTTTTCGCACTTGTGTTAGTGTTGAAAAACCACTTTTTGCACTTGTGTTAGTGCTGAAAAACCACTTTTCGCACTCGTGTTGGTGCAGGAAACCACTTTTGCACTTGTATTAGTGTGGAAAAACCACTTTTCGCACTTGTGTTAGTGTTGAAAAACCACTTTTCGCACTTTTGTTAGTGTTGAAAAACCACTTTTCTCACTTATGTTGGTGCAGGAATCCACTTTTGCACTTGTATTAGTGTGGAAAAACCACTTTTCGCACTTGTGTTAGTGTTGAAAAACCACTTTTCGCACTTGTGTTGGTGCAGGAAACCACTTTTGCACTTGTATTAGTGTGGAAAAAACACTTTTTGCACTTGTGATAGTGTTGAAAAACCACTTTTCGCACTTGTGTTAGTGTTGAAAAACCACTTTTCGCACTTGTGTTGGTGCAGGAAACCACTTTTGCACATGTATTAGTGTGGAAAAAACACTTTTCGCACTTGTGTTAGTGTTGAAAAACCACTTTTCGCACTTGTGTTAGTGTTTAAAAACCAATTTTCGCACTTGTGTTAGTGTTGAAAAACCACTTTGCGCACTTGTGTTAGTGTTGAAAAACCACTTTTCGCACTTGTGTTGGTGCAGGAAACCACTTTTGCACTTGTATTAGTGTGGAAAAAACACTTTTCGCACTTTTGATAGTGTTGAAAAACTACTTTTCGCACTTGTGTTAGTGTTGAAAAACCACTTTTCGCACTTGTGTTGGTGCAGGAAACCACTTTTGCACTTGTATTAGTGTGGAAAAACCACTTTTCGCACTTGTGTTAGTGTTGAAAAACCACTTTTCGCACTTGTGTTAGTGTTGAAAAACCACTTTTCGCACTTGTGTTGGTGCAGGAAACCACTTTTGCACTTGTATTAGTGTGGAAAAACCACTTTTCGCACTTGTGTTAGTGTTGAAAAACCACTTTTCGCACTTGTGTTAGTGTTGAAAAACCACTTTTCACACTTGTGTTAGTGTTGAAAAACCACTTTTCGCACTTGTGTTGGTGCAGGAAACCACTTTTGCACTTGTATTAGTGTGGAAAAAACACTTTTCGCACTTGTGTTAGTGTTGAAAAACCACTTTTCGCACTTGTGTTAGTGTTGAAAAACCACTTTTCGCACTTGTGTTGGTGCAGGAAACCACTTTTGCACTTGTATTGGTGTGGAAAAAACACTTTTTGCACTTGTGATAGTGTTGAAAAACCATTTTTCGCACTTGTGTTAGTGTTGAAAAACCACTTTTTGCACTTGTGTTGGTGCAGGAAACCACTTTTGCACTTGTATTAGTGTGGTAAAAACACTTTTTGCACTTGTGATAGTGTTTAAAAACCACTTTTCGCACTTGTGTTCGTGTTGAAAAACCACTTTTCGCACTTGTGTTGGTGCAGGAAACCACTTTTGCACTTGTATTAGTGTGGGAAAACCACTTTTCGCACTTGTGTTAGTGTTGAAAAACCACTTTTCGCACTTGTGTTAGTGTTGAAAAACCACTTTTCGCACTTGTGTTGGTGCAGGAAACCACTTTTGCACTTGTATTAGTGTGCAAAAACACTTTTCGCACTTGTGTTAGTGTTGAAAAACCACTTTTCGCACTTGTGTTAGTGTTGAAAAACCACTTTTCGCACTTCTGTTGGTGCAGGAAACCACTTTTGCACTTGTATTAGTGTGGAAAAAACACTTTTTGCACTTGTGATAGTGTTGAAAAACCACTTTTCGCACTTGTGTTAGTGTTGAAAAACCACTTTTCGCACTTGTGTTGGTGCAGGAAACCACTTTTGCACTTGTATTAGTGTGGTAAAAACACTTTTTGCACTTGTGATAGTGTTGAAAAACCACTTTTTGCACTTGTGTTAGTGTTGAAAAACCACTTTTCGCACTTGTGTTAGTGTTGAAAAACCACTTTTCGCACTTGTGTTGGTGCAGGATACCACTTTTGCACTTGTATTAGTGTGGAAAAAACACTTTTTGCACTTGTGATAGTGTTGAAAAACCACTTTTCGCACTTGTGTTAGTGTTGAAAAACCACTTTTCGCACTTGTGTTAGTGTTGAAAAACCACTTTTCGCACTTGTGTTAGTGTAGAAAAACCACTTTTCGCACTTGTGTTGGTGCAGGAAGCCACTTTTGCACTTGTATTAGTGTGGAAAAACCACTTTTCGCACTTGCGTTAGTGTTGAAAAACCACTTTTCGCACTTGTGTTAGTGTTGAAAAACCACTTTTCGCACTTGTGTTGGTGCAGGAAGCCACTTTTGCACTTGTATTAGTGTGGAAAAAACACTTTTTGCACTTGTGATAGTGTTGAAAAACCACTTTTCGCACTTGTGTTAGTGTTGAAAAACCACTTTTCGCACTTGTGTTAGTGTTGAAAAACCACTTTTCGCACTTGTGTTAGTGTTGAAAAACCACTTTTCGCACTTGTGTTGGTGCAGGAAGCCACTTTTGCACTTGTATTAGTGTGGAAAAAACACTTTTTGCACTTGTGATAGTGTTGAAAAACCACTTTTCGCACTTGTGTTAGTGTTGAAAAACCACTTTTCACACTTGTGTTGGTGCAGGAAACCACTTTTGCACTTGTATTAGTGTGGAAAACCACTTTTCGCACTTGTGTTAGTGTTGAAAAACCACTTTTCGCACTTGTGTTGGTGCAGGAAACCACTTTTGCACTTGTATTGGTGTGGAAAAAACACTTTTTGCACTTGTGATAGTGTTGAAAAACCATTTTTCGCACTTGTGTTAGTGTTGAAAAACCACTTTTCGCAATTGTGTTGGTGCAGGAAACCACTTTTGCACTTGTATTAGTGTGGAAAAAACACTTTTTGCACTTGTGATAGTGTTGAAAAACCACTTTTCGCACTTGTGTTAGTGTTGAAAAACCACTTTTCGCACTTGTGTTAGTGTTGAAAAACCACTTTTCGCACTTGTGTTGGTGCAGGAAACCACTTTTGCACTTGTATTAGTGTGGAAAAAACACTTTTTGCACTTGTGATAGTGTTGAAAAACCACTTTTCGCACTTCTGTTAGTGTTGAAAAACCACTTTTCGCACTTGTGTTAGTGTTGAAAAAACACTTTTCGCACTTGTGTTGGTGTTGAAAAACCACTTTTCGCACTTGTGTTGGTGCAGGAAACCACTTTTGCACTTGTATTAGTGTGGAAAAAACACTTTTTGCACTTGTGATAGTGTTGAAAAACCACTTTTCGCACTTGTGTTGGTGCAGGAAACCACTTTTGCACTTGTATTAGTGTGGAAAAAATACTTCGCACTTGTGTTAGTGTTGAAAAACCACTTTTCGCACTTGTGTTAGTGTTGAAAAACCACTTTTTGCATTTGTGTTGGTGCAGGAAACCACTTTTGCACTTGTATTAGTGTGGAAAAAACACTTTTTGCACTTGTGATAGTGTTGAAAAACCACTTTTCGCACTTGTGTTAGTGCTGAAAAACCACTTTTCGCACTTGTGTTGGTGCAGGAAACCACTTTTGCACTTGTATTAGTGTGGAAAAACCACTTTTCGCACTTGTGTTAGTGTTGAAAAACCACTTTTCGCACTTGTGTTAGTGTTGAAAAACCACTTTTCGCACTTGTGTTGGTGCAGGAAACCACTTTTGCATTTGTATTAGTGTGGGAAAACCACTTTTCGCACTTGTGTTAGTGTTGAAAAACCACTTTTCGCACTTGTGTTAGTGTTGAAAAACCACTTTTCGCACTTGTGTTGGTGCAGGAAACCACTTTTGCACTTGTATTAGTGTGGAAAAACCACTTTTCGCACTTGTGTTAGTGTTGAAAAACCACTTTTCGCACTTGTGTTAGTGTTGAAAAACCACTTTTCGCACTTGTGTTGGTGCAGGAAACCACTTTTGCACTTGTATTAGTGTGGAAAAAACACTTTTCACACTTGTGTTAGTGTTGAAAAACCACTTTTCGCACTTGTGTTGGTGCAGGAAACCACTTTTGCACTTGTATTGGTGTGGAAAAAACACTTTTTGCACTTGTGATAGTGTTGAAAAACCATTTTTCGCACTTGTGTTAGTGTTGAAAAACCACTTTTCGCACTTGTGTTGGTGCAAGAAACCACTTTTGCACTTGTATTAGTGTGGTAAAAACACTTTTTGCACTTGTGATAGTGTTGAAAAATCACTTTTCGCACTTGTGTTAGTGTTGAAAAACCACTTTTCGCACTTGTGTTAGTGTTGAAAAACCACTTTTCGCACTTGTGTTGGTGCAGGAAACCACTTTTGCACTTGTATTAGTGTGGAAAAAACACTTTTTGCACTTGTGATAGTGTTGAAAAACCACTTTTCGCACTTGTGTTAGTGTTGAAAAACCACTTTTCACACTTGTGTTAGTGTTGAAAAACCACTTTTCGCACTTGTGTTGGTGCAGGAAACCACTTTTGCACTTGTAGTAGTGTGGAAAAAACACTTTTTGCACTTGTGATAGTGTTGAAAAACCACTTTTCGCACTTGTGTTGGTGCAGGAAACCACTTTTGCACTTGTAGTAGTGTGGAAAAAACACTTTTTGCACTTGTGATAGTGTTGAAAAACCACTTTTCGCACTTCTGTTAGTGTTGAAAAACCACTTTTCGCACTTGTGTTAGTGTTGAAAAACCACTTTTCGCACTTGTGTTGGTGTTGAAAAACCACTTTTCGCACTTGTGTTGGTGCAGGAAACCACTTTTGCACTTGTATTAGTGTGGTAAAAACACATTTTGCACTTGTGATAGTGTTGAAAAACCACTTTTCGCACTTGGGTTAGTGTTGAAAAACCACTTTTCGCACTTGTGTTGGTGCAGGAAACCACTTTTGCACTTGTATTAGTGTGGAAAAAACACTTTTCGCACTTGTGTTAGTGTTGTAAAACCACTTTTCGCACTTGTGTTGGTGCAAGAAACCACTTTTGCACTTGTATTAGTGTGGTAAAAACACTTTTTGCACTTGTGATAGTGTTGAAAAATCACTTTTCGCACTTGTGTTAGTGTTGAAAAACCACTTTTCGCACTTGTGTTAGTGTTGAAAAACCACTTTTCGCACTTGTGTTGGTGCAGGAAACCACTTTTGCACTTGTATTAGTGTGGAAAAAACACTTTTTGCACTTGTGATAGTGTTGAAAAACCACTTTTCGCACTTGTGTTAGTGTTGAAAAACCACTTTTCACACTTGTGTTAGTGTTGAAAAACCACTTTTCGCACTTGTGTTGGTGCAGGAAACCACTTTTGCACTTGTAGTAGTGTGGAAAAAACACTTTTTGCACTTGTGATAGTGTTGAAAAACCACTTTTCGCACTTGTGTTGGTGCAGGAAACCACTTTTGCACTTGTAGTAGTGTGGAAAAAACACTTTTTGCACTTGTGATAGTGTTGAAAAACCACTTTTCGCACTTCTGTTAGTGTTGAAAAACCACTTTTCGCACTTGTGTTAGTGTTGAAAAACCACTTTTCGCACTTGTGTTGGTGTTGAAAAACCACTTTTCGCACTTGTGTTGGTGCAGGAAACCACTTTTGCACTTGTATTAGTGTGGTAAAAACACATTTTGCACTTGTGATAGTGTTGAAAAACCACTTTTCGCACTTGGGTTAGTGTTGAAAAACCACTTTTCGCACTTGTGTTGGTGCAGGAAACCACTTTTGCACTTGTATTAGTGTGGAAAAAACACTTTTCGCACTTGTGTTAGTGTTGTAAAACCACTTTTCGCACTTGTGTTGGTGCAGGAAACCACTTTTGCACTTGTATTAGTGTGGAAAAAACACTTTTTGCACTTGTGATAGTGTTGAAAAACCACTTTTCGCACTTGTGTTAGTGTTGAAAAACCACTTTTCGCACTTGTGTTGGTGCAGGAAACCACTTTTGCACATGTATTAGTGTGGAAAAAACACTTTTCGCACTTGTGTTAGTGTTTAAAAACCACTTTTCGCACTTGTGTTAGTGTTGAAAAACCACTTTTCGCACTTGTGTTAGTGTTGAAAAACCACTTTTCGCACTTGTGTTGGTGCAGGAAACCACTTTTGCACTTGTATTAGTGTGGAAAAAACACTTTTTGCACTTGTGATAGTGTTGAAAAACCACTTTTTGCACTTGTGTTAGTGTTGAAAAACCACTTTTTGCACTTGTGTTGGTGCAGGAAACCACTTTTGCACTTGTATTAGTGTGGAAAAAACACTTTTCGCACTTGTGTTAGTGTTGAAAAACCAATTTTCGCACTTGTGTTCGTGTTGAAAAACCATTTTTCGCACTTGTGTTGGTGCAGGAAACCACTTTTGCACTTGTATTAGTGTGGAAAAAACACTTTTTGCACTTGTGATAGTGTTGAAAAACCACTTTTCGCACTTGTGTTGGTGCAAGAAACCACTTTTGCACTTGTATTAGTGTGGAAAAAACACTTTTTGCACTTGTGTTAGTGTTGAAAAACCACTTTTCGCACTTGTGTTAGTGTTGAAAAACCACTTTTCGCACTTGTGTTGGTGCAGGAAACCACTTTTGCACTTGTATTAGTGTGGAAAAAACACTTTTTGCACTTGTGATAGTGTTGAAAAACCACTTTTCGCACTTGTGTTAGTGTTGAAAAACCACTTTTCGCACTTGTGTTAGTGTTGAAAAACCACTTTTCGCACTTGTGTTGGTGCAGGAAACCACTTTTGCACTTGTATATAGTGTGGTAAAAACACTTTTTGCACTTGTGATAGTGTTGAAAAACCACTTTTCGCACTTGTGTTAGTGTTGAAAAACCACTTTTCGCACTTGTGTTGGTGCAGGAAACCACTTTTGCACTTGTATTAGTGTGGTAAAAACACTTTTTGCACTTGTGATAGTGTTGAAAAACCACTTTTCGCACTTGTGTTAGTGTTGAAAAACCACTTTTCGCACTTGTGTTGGTGCAGGAAACCACTTTTGCACTTGTATTAGTGTGGAAAAACCACTTTTCGCACTTGTGTTATTGTTGAAAAACCACTTTTCGCACTTGTGTTAGTGTTGAAAAACCACTTTTCGCACTTGTGTTGGTTCAGGAAACCACTTTTGCACTTGTATTAGTGTGGAAAAACCACTTTTCGCACTTGTGTTAGTGTTGAAAAACCACTTTTCGCACTTGTGTTAGTGTTGAAAAACCACTTTTCGCACTTGTGTTGGTGCAGGAAACCACTTTTGCACTTGTATTAGTGTGGAAAAAACACTTTTTGCACTTGTGATAGTGTTGAAAAACCACTTTTCGCACTTGTGTTAGTGTTGAAAAACCACTTTTCGCACTTGTGTTGGTTCAGGAAACAACTTTTGCACTTGTATTAGTGTGGAAAAACCACTTTTCGCACTTGTGTTAGTGTTGAAAAACCATTTTTCGCACTTGTGTTAGTGTTGAAAAACCACTTTTCGCACTTGTGTTGGTGCAGGAAACCACTTTTGCACTTGTATTAGTGTGGAAAAAACACTTTTCGCACTTGTGTTAGTGTTGTAAAACCACTTTTCGCACTTGTGTTGGTGCAAGAAACCACTTTTGCACTTGTATTAGTGTGGTAAAAACACTTTTTGCACTTGTGATAGTGTTGAAAAATCACTTTTCGCACTTGTGTTAGTGTTGAAAAACCACTTTTCGCACTTGTGTTAGTGTTGAAAAACCACTTTTCGCACTTGTGTTGGTGCAGGAAACCACTTTTGCACTTGTATTAGTGTGGAAAAAACACTTTTTGCACTTGTGATAGTGTTGAAAAACCACTTTTCGCACTTGTGTTAGTGTTGAAAAACCACTTTTCACACTTGTGTTAGTGTTGAAAAACCACTTTTCGCACTTGTGTTGGTGCAGGAAACCACTTTTGCACTTGTAGTAGTGTGGAAAAAACACTTTTTGCACTTGTGATAGTGTTGAAAAACCACTTTTCGCACTTGTGTTGGTGCAGGAAACCACTTTTGCACTTGTAGTAGTGTGGAAAAAACACTTTTTGCACTTGTGATAGTGTTGAAAAACCACTTTTCGCACTTCTGTTAGTGTTGAAAAACCACTTTTCGCACTTGTGTTAGTGTTGAAAAACCACTTTTCGCACTTGTGTTGGTGTTGAAAAACCACTTTTCGCACTTGTGTTGGTGCAGGAAACCACTTTTGCACTTGTATTAGTGTGGTAAAAACACATTTTGCACTTGTGATAGTGTTGAAAAACCACTTTTCGCACTTGGGTTAGTGTTGAAAAACCACTTTTCGCACTTGTGTTGGTGCAGGAAACCACTTTTGCACTTGTATTAGTGTGGAAAAAACACTTTTCGCACTTGTGTTAGTGTTGTAAAACCACTTTTCGCACTTGTGTTGGTGCAGGAAACCACTTTTGCACTTGTATTAGTGTGGAAAAAACACTTTTTGCACTTGTGATAGTGTTGAAAAACCACTTTTCGCACTTGTGTTAGTGTTGAAAAACCACTTTTCGCACTTGTGTTGGTGCAGGAAACCACTTTTGCACATGTATTAGTGTGGAAAAAAACACTTTTCGCACTTGTGTTAGTGTTTAAAAACCACTTTTCGCACTTGTGTTAGTGTTGAAAAACCACTTTTCGCACTTGTGTTAGTGTTGAAAAACCACTTTTCGCACTTGTGTTGGTGCAGGAAACCACTTTTGCACTTGTATTAGTGTGGAAAAAACACTTTTTGCACTTGTGATAGTGTTGAAAAACCACTTTTTTGCACTTGTGTTAGTGTTGAAAAACCACTTTTTGCACTTGTGTTGGTGCAGGAAACCACTTTTGCACTTGTATTAGTGTGGAAAAAACACTTTTCGCACTTGTGTTAGTGTTGAAAAACCAATTTTCGCACTTGTGTTCGTGTTGAAAAACCATTTTTCGCACTTGTGTTGGTGCAGGAAACCACTTTTGCACTTGTATTAGTGTGGAAAAAACACTTTTTGCACTTGTGATAGTGTTGAAAAACCACTTTTCGCACTTGTGTTGGTGCAAGAAACCACTTTTGCACTTGTATTAGTGTGGAAAAAACACTTTTTGCACTTGTGTTAGTGTTGAAAAACCACTTTTCGCACTTGTGTTAGTGTTGAAAAACCACTTTTCGCACTTGTGTTGGTGCAGGAAACCACTTTTGCACTTGTATTAGTGTGGAAAAAACACTTTTTGCACTTGTGATAGTGTTGAAAAACCACTTTTCGCACTTGTGTTAGTGTTGAAAAACCACTTTTCGCACTTGTGTTAGTGTTGAAAAACCACTTTTCGCACTTGTGTTGGTGCAGGAAACCACTTTTGCACTTGTATATAGTGTGGTAAAAACACTTTTTGCACTTGTGATAGTGTTGAAAAACCACTTTTCGCACTTGTGTTAGTGTTGAAAAACCACTTTTCGCACTTGTGTTGGTGCAGGAAACCACTTTTGCACTTGTATTAGTGTGGTAAAAACACTTTTTGCACTTGTGATAGTGTTGAAAAACCACTTTTCGCACTTGTGTTAGTGTTGAAAAACCACTTTTCGCACTTGTGTTGGTGCAGGAAACCACTTTTGCACTTGTATTAGTGTGGAAAAACCACTTTTCGCACTTGTGTTATTGTTGAAAAACCACTTTTCGCACTTGTGTTAGTGTTGAAAAACCACTTTTCGCACTTGTGTTGGTTCAGGAAACCACTTTTGCACTTGTATTAGTGTGGAAAAACCACTTTTCGCACTTGTGTTAGTGTTGAAAAACCACTTTTCGCACTTGTGTTAGTGTTGAAAAACCACTTTTCGCACTTGTGTTGGTGCAGGAAACCACTTTTGCACTTGTATTAGTGTGGAAAAAACACTTTTTGCACTTGTGATAGTGTTGAAAAACCACTTTTCGCACTTGTGTTAGTGTTGAAAAACCACTTTTCGCACTTGTGTTGGTTCAGGAAACAACTTTTGCACTTGTATTAGTGTGGAAAAACCACTTTTCGCACTTGTGTTAGTGTTGAAAAACCATTTTTCGCACTTGTGTTAGTGTTGAAAAACCACTTTTCGCACTTGTGTTGGTGCAGGAAACCACTTTTGCACTTGTATTAGTGTGGAAAAAACACTTTTTGCACTTGTGATAGTGTTGAAAAACCACTTTTCGCACTTGTGTTAGTGTTTAAAAACCACTTTTCGCACTTGTGTTGGTGCAAGAAACCACTTTTGCACTTGTATTAGTGTGGAAAAAACACTTTTTGCACTTGTGATAGTGTTGAAAAACCACTTTTCGCACTTGTGTTAGTGTTGAAAAACCACTTTTCACACTTGTGTTGGTGCAGGAAACCACTTTTGCACTTGTATTAGTGTGGAAAAAACACTTTTTGCACTTGTGATAGTGTTGAAAAACCACTTTTCGCACTTGTGTTAGTGTTGAAAAACCACTTTTCGCACTTGTGTTAGTGTTGAAAAACCACTTTTCGCACTTGTGTTGGTGCAGGAAACCACTTTTGCACTTGTATTAGTGTGGAAAAAACACTTTTTGCACTTGTGATAGTGTTGAAAAACCACTTTTCGCACTTGTGTTAGTGTTGAAAAACCACTTTTCGCACTTGTGTTGGTGCAGGAAACCACTTTTGCACTTGTATTAGTGTGGTAAAAACACTTTTTGCACTTGTGATAGTGTTGAAAAACCACTGTTCGCACTTGTGTTCGTGTTGAAAAACCACTTTTCGCACTTGTGTTGGTGCAGGAAACCACTTTTGCACTTGTATTAGTGTGGGAAAACCACTTTTCGCACTTGTGTTAGTGTTGAAAAACCACTTTTCGCACTTGTGTTGGTGTTGAAAAACCACTTTTCGCACTTGTGTTGGTGCAGGAAACCACTTTTGCACTTGTATTAGTGTGCAAAAACACTTTTCGCACTTGTGTTAGTGTTGAAAAACCACTTTTCGCACTTGTGTTAGTGTTGAAAAACCACTTTTCGCACTTGTGTTGGTGCAGGAAACTACTTTTGCACTTGTATGATTGTGGAAAAAACACTTTTTGCACTTGTGATAGTGTTGAAAAACCACTTTTCGCACTTGTGTTAGTGTTGAAAAACCACTTTTCGCACTTGTGTTAGTGTTGAAAAACCACTTTCGCACTTGTGTTGGTGCAGGAAACCACTTTTGCACTTGTATTAGTGTGGAAAAAACACTTTTTGCACTTGTGATAGTGTTGAAAAACCACTTTTTGCACTTGTGTTAGTGTTGAAAAACCACTTTTCGCACTTGTGTTAGTGTTGAAAAACCACTTTTCGCACTTGTGTTGGTGCAGGAAACCACTTTTGCACTTGTATTAGTGTGGAAAAAACACTTTTTGCACTTGTGATAGTGTTGAAAAACCACTTTTCGCACTTGTGTTAGTGTTGAAAAACCACTTTTAGCACTTGTGTTGGTGCAGGAAAACACTTTTGCACTTGTATTAGTGTGGAAAAACCACTTTTCGCACTTGTGTTAGTGTTGAAAAACCACTTTTCGCACTTGTGTTAGTGTTGAAAAACCACTTTTCGCACTTGTGTTGGTGCAGGAAACCACTTTTGCACTTGTATTAGTGTGGAAAAAACACTTCGCACTTGTGTTAGTGTTGAAAAACCACTTTTCGCACTTGTGTTGGTGCAGGAAACCACTTTTGCACTTGTATTAGTGTGGAAAAAACACTTTTTGCACTTGTGATAGTGTTGAAAAACCACTTTTCGCACTTGTGTTAGTGTTGAAAAACCACTTTTCGCACTTGTGTTGGTGCAGGAAACCACTTTTGCACATGTATTAGTGTGGAAAAAACACTTTTCGCACTTGTGTTAGTGTTTAAAAACCACTTTTCGCACTTGTGTTAGTGTTGAAAAACCACTTTTCGCACTTGTGTTAGTGTTGAAAAACCACTTTTCGCACTTGTGTTAGTGCAGGAAACCACTTTTGCACTTGTATTAGTGTGGAAAAAACACTTTTTGCACTTGTGATAGTGTTGAAAAACCACTTTTTGCACTTGTGTTAGTGTTGAAAAACCACTTTTCGCACTTGTGTTGGTGCAGGAAACCACTTTTGCACTTGTATTAGTGTGGAAAAAACACTTTTTGCACTTGTGATAGTGTTGAAAAACCACTTTTCGCACTTGTGTTAGTGTTGAAAAACCACTTTTCGCACTTGTGTTGGTGCAGGAAACCACTTTTGCACTTGTATTAGTGTGGAAAAAACACTTTTCGCACTTGTGTTAGTGTTGAAAAACCACTTTTCGCACTTGTGTTAGTGTTGAAAAACCACTTTTCGCACTTGTGTTGGTGCAGGAAACCACTTTTGCACTTGTATTAGTGTGGAAAAAACACTTTTTGCACTTGTGATAGTGTTGAAAAACCACTTTTCACACTTGTGTTAGTGTTGAAAAACCACTTTTCGCACTTGTGTTAGTGTTGAAAAACCACTTTTCGCACTTGTGTTGGTGCAGGAAACCACTTTTGCACTTGTATTAGTGTGGTAAAAACACTTTTTGCACTTGTGATAGTGTTGAAAAACCACTTTTCGCACTTGTGTTAGTGTTGAAAAACCACTTTTCGCACTTGTGTTGGTGCAGGAAACCACTTTTGCACTTGTATTAGTGTGCAAAAACACTTTTCGCACTTGTGTTAGTGTTGAAAAACCACTTTTCGCACTTGTGTTA